>NW_016225986.1:0-1358 GCF_001687245.7 Rhagoletis zephyria
GCTGCTGCTGCAGTTGCAGTTGCTGCTCACTGTGCACTTGCTGACGCCCAAATTGAGACAGACCTTTCATCGCCACCCTTTGCTGAGTGCTGCCTGCCAATGCTGCTACTGTCTGCTGGAGAATCATTCGTATCGCATTGCAAAGACAATCGATATAATTGAACAAGAGCAGAAGGACTCCCTACCACTCTACAATACCCTCTCTTACAATCATCCTAATGAGAGGTTATATCGCCTGCTGTTAAAGATAATGACTGCCTGGCTTGATGGATATCAACAAAGTTAGACATCGGGTAAATCTTAGAGATGGTGGTGGCCAGTCAGTTTGTAGCTTAGCGTGTATGGCTGTTGGCCAATAGAGAGCTGCTCTGACGTCTAATAAACTCATCAGACAGGTGGTAATGCAGTAATTAAGCACTATTTGTCACCGTCACTCACAAACACTCTGTTCACCTAGAAAAGGCCATCAATCGAAGTGAAGCATCTGGTCAGAAGCAGCATCAGTGTACACAGTGACTCTGGTGACTCACGCAGTTGGCATTGCTAAATCAGAGTGTTCACAAGTCGGTGTGAGTGGGGCTAATTGTGGGAAAGTGCGCGCAGACTGCTGCAGCCAGGCCACAGCATGACCACCGGCTAGATCAGCACGCTTGGCGTCCTCTCCTGAACCTGAGCTGGTTTCGCTTAGCTACAATTCCTGCCCTGCGACTCCAATANATTGTGGGAAAGTGCGCGCAGACTGCTGCAGCCAGGCCACAGCATGACCATTGGCTAGATCAGCACGCTTGGCGTCCTCTCCTGAACCTGAGCTGGTTTCGCTTGGCTAAAATTCCTACCCTGCGACTCCAATGAACATCATTCATTAGCATTCGTGCACTGGGACACCCTACACCTCATGTAAACTCATGGGACGGCGGCAGATAACAATGCAAATGAGACAGTGCTGCAGACAGGACTGTCGATGCTGTCACACAGGATCCAGGAGACCTGTGTGCTTCAGTAGCAGTGTGTTTCAGTGTGAATGATCTGAAATAAATTGTCAATCGAGCAGACAAAACTGAATGAGAGCTTATCTTATTAGAATCTATTTATAATTCACTTCGCTAACTAACAAGTCAGCCTATCGATTTGCTCTTTTTCTTTGCTGCTGTTGTTGCTGATAGGTGCGACTAGGCACGATCAGCGAAGAGAAAGAGAGAAAGATGGGAATGTAGCTAGTGGTTAGCCATTTAACGAGGAGGGAAAAGTGGCCAGGTAAGGCACCTCAAAATGGCCTCAGTCGCCGCAAGGTCCATTCAAGCTCATTATGATGCATGGAAGGTGCAATGAACAGAGTGGACTGAACAAACAGCACCACG
>NW_016225987.1:0-1358 GCF_001687245.7 Rhagoletis zephyria
TTAGAACTTTGCAAAAGAAAAACTTTGAATTTTATTTTGTAGTAACCAGACAGTGATAACCGAAGCATCATCACTTCTTCTTCTGCTCTGCTTCTGAAGCCTGAATGCTCTTGGCCATGGCTTGCGTGGCCTCGACCACCAGTTGACCATCACCTCCACCTCCACTAGTGCAGAGATTCACCCAGGACGAGGTGTTCACCACGCTNGCTCTTGGCCATGGCTTGCGTGGCCTCGACCACCAGTTGACCATCACCTCCACCTCCGCTAATGCAGAGATTCACCCAGGACGAGGTGTTCACCACGCTGACAAAGTGGGCGGCAATGAACGCCAGGCAGCTCTCCTTGAGGGCGGCGGCGCTGTGCAGGGCGGCCACCTTCAGGCGGGGGATCACCGTTGGCGCGGATAAGGTCGCCGACAGGTACTCCTCGCAGTTCTCCTTCAGCTCTTCTACCTGGTACTGTTTTGTTGTGAAAAAATGCAAACCGGTTAAAATAGTCAAAAAAGAGCAGAACCAAAAGTCCAAAAGTACCTTGTCAGCGAGAGTNGCTATACCTTGTCAGCGAGAGTCAGCAGCTCGGTGGTCAGGCGGCCGCACTTGGGCCGCACGCCGGTGTAGACGAACTGCAGAAAGTCCCTGAAGACCTCAGCGCAAACATCGGAGATCATCACCTTTTTCTCTTGAGCCTCCTTGGTGTCCTCATGGCGGAACATGGCCGCAAAGACGGGCGAACAGGCGGCGAGGCGCTCTCTGTGAACGGGAATTTGCTGCTGCTGCTCTTTGTCACCGTCGCCGACTACCACAATAAAGTCGCTCAGCGTTCCACTTTCCAGAAGCTTCATTTGGCTGAGGAAGAAGGAGGTCGCCTTGATGTAGGCGCCGGAGAGCNTTCAATTTGGTTGAAGGTGGGCCGATTGACAAAATTAAAATCAGGTAAAATCATGAAACTAAAACAATCATCACAAGAAAAATTGTAAGAGAAAACTGAGAATTAAAAGAAAGGATTAGTTTGCAATCTGTTTCTATTCAAAACATTACTATAGGAACGCCTCAAATCGTCAGAGCCAGCATCTAAGGTTAGTTTGAAGGAGACAGGCACTTCACTGGCGACCTCCTTTCCTGGATAGCAGTACAAGGAAAAGAAGAGATACTCATTGACAAGATTGTCTTCCCAAATCCGTTCAAAATAGAGTGCCATCTGAAACTGCAGATTGTGACCACCGCCATCAGCTGCAAACTTGGCCGACTTGATCTCCTTCCAGTAGCTTTCGCCTGTTGTTAACAACTCGGGCAAACCCGGTAACGGGCGAATCGTCCAACAGTACTCGGAGGTGAAGGTGGTCACCTTGCTTTGTGGCC
>NW_016225988.1:0-1358 GCF_001687245.7 Rhagoletis zephyria
TTTTTTTTTTGCACTATAAAAAGCATATGAACACATTCAATACAAAGGCTTGTCGATTTTTTGCTGTACGTAGTATAAATTGAGAAATTATCTAATAAATTTCATACTTCATGGTTTGTTAAGCTGCAGTATGAGTAATTACTGCAAATTAATGATAATAGTGTGTTATAAATTAATTTTCTTTGAGTACAATAACCTATTCATTCAGAAAAAATACTAGCCTAACGTATACTTGTGTAGCCATATATTTATTACATGAATCCATAGGAAAAAATTTAAAGTCATAGCACAAAATGCCATTTTTCAAGCAAGCCTACGCCATATTTTTGTCCTATAAAATTTCCTCCATTAACCAGTCAAAATGAAAGGGACACGCGTAAAAAAAATTTTTGTTTGATATTTTATTATAAAAAGTCTATAGATTTTGGGACTGGAAACTGAATACAACTACAACGTGCTTGTTGTCCAAGTGATATAAACTTGTGAGGAGTATGCACAGCTGCATGTAAATCATAAAAATTAAATAAATAATGCATTTTTTAAATTGAGGGCAGGTTTGAAGACTCCATATCAAACCTCTTACAAAGTGCGATGAGCGTAGTGACCAAATAGTGCAAAAAAACCGGTTTGAACGTCAACCCTAAAAAAGATTACCATAGTTATTTTATCCAGCTATTCAAAAGGCCAAGCCTCCACTTAGACCTGCAAACCCATTCCAACTTTCGGTACGGTTGCCTAGATGAAGAAGCCAAAAATAAAATCCGCACCCGATGACTATGAAAACAACAGCCACTGCGACTCTCGAGACGATTCTAGATCTGCCTCTACGACACATTATAATCAGTGAAAAGGCTTTACTATTTACTGCAAGACTCATGCCAGGCTACAGAGTAGAGAATAAAAAACTAGCACATCCATCCACTCTCAGCTTCATAGACTTACTACACAATGTGAGGGTATTAACTGCGACAATGAATAACAAAAACCTCGGAAAGATAGACATATTTGGCGCACTGATGTCTTCAACGCCGACCGTGATGTCGTATGTATGTTCTCCCATCGGGCAAGTCAGCTCATTCTCAAATCTATATCTTAAAATGTACAAACACCAATTCTACTTTCAGTGTAGCTAACTTTAAAAAAATAATAATTTTTTTCAACTCAAATTTTGCCGCCCCTAAATTTTGTACCTGCCTATGTTGCCTTTACGGTAAATCTGCCACTGCTTGTGGTTATTATTATGTTGTCGCTATAAAAATAGGAAATGTTGCCGAAAAAAGTAATTGGCCAAATATAAGTCTGGGTCGGTATGGTTACGAAGGGAACTTAGATATTTTTCTGTAGATGCTATTATTGTT
>NW_016225989.1:0-1358 GCF_001687245.7 Rhagoletis zephyria
TAAGCCGTTTTGAATGAATTCATGCAGCCCTCTAGTTCGTATTTGTTCGTGTGTCCCCCTTAGTTGTGGCGCTTATTATCTG
The DNA here is from genome assembly GCF_001687245.7 of Rhagoletis zephyria. Taxonomy (NCBI): domain Eukaryota; kingdom Metazoa; phylum Arthropoda; class Insecta; order Diptera; family Tephritidae; genus Rhagoletis; species Rhagoletis zephyria. Next base: position 83 of record NW_016225989.1, read on the forward strand.
GCCATTTGCTCTGATTTAAAATGGCGCGCGGCGGTGGCGTCGACGTTCGCGTTGTCTCCAGCGTGCTGTCAGTTGCTTAGCAGCTCTCGGCTTGTCACATTTCACACAGAGAATCGTAAATATGATTTGCTGGGCGAGGTGAGTGCCTCTGTGTATATACATACATACATATATCAGCGTATTAGTGTTGGCTATGTTGCAAGCAAATAGCGTAGCGTACAAAAGAGCAGCTCAAGCTTGTCACGCCGCTACTTGAAATGTTTATCCCCAAAAATGTGAATTGAGCGAATTTGGTCAGTAGAAGGGGAGTAAGCTTTGAGAGGCCACAATGGCAGCAAAATTGAAATGACAAATACGAGCAATTTAAAGGAAAAAATAAATAGGGAAGTAAATGAAACAGGCAACGGAAACGAAACAACAGCAATCAAAATTTAATTCCATTTAATCAAAGAAATTACAGAAAGGAAGCCGAGTGTGCTTAACATTTATTTAAGTTGCTTGTATGAGAAACAGGTGGCCTGGATTACTTTTTAATTTACATTTTTACAGAAATATGCATATGTAGCAAGTAGGGTGTTCGATTATTCGACTTTCTCCAAACCCGGTTTTTGAGTTATTCCAAAAAACAAAACTAGTTTAAAAAAAACCGGTTCCTAACATCTATACAATTCAGAAAAACCCGGTTTGACGGTTATTTGCATTTAATTTGCCGCTTGCTTGGATAACACTTACAGTTAGTCAGAAATTGAGGATGGAAATGGAATAAAACTATTAAAAGAGAAATAAATGGAATAAGTTCAAAGTAGAAGCAGCATTGGATCTAATAAATATTTAAAAGTTTTGGGATCAACTGATTTTTTCCTTATAGCATGTTCAAGTTGCCGTGTTTTATAGCTTGTTCTCGTTTCATATTGTAAAACAAGTATTTTCTCATAGAAAATGACACCCGACAAACAATACGAAATGACTGGTTTTTGCGAAAACAGGTCCCAAAATCGATGAATAGTCGAAAAAGTAGGCAATGGATTGAAGTATGTATGTATTTCTTCCATGTTTTTCTCAACAGCCGATTGGATGCGAGTTCGACTGCCAACTTGTTGTGTTCAAACAGCACTGAGAAAAAAATGGATTTATTTTTGGCGATTTTTTCGTTTGAACACGATTTCGTCCAGCACTTCACAGATACTATTTCGTAATTTAAAAAAAATGTCCGTCTAATGGCATTCGAACCCGGACCCTCCTGGAAAGTAACTAATGGCAGCAAGGATCGCTGTGC
>NW_016225990.1:0-1358 GCF_001687245.7 Rhagoletis zephyria
TTAAGAAAACAAGACAAATAGCAAAATCGGCTAAAAACGGCTAATTTTTGTCTGCAAAACGACTAACAAATCGGCTGCCGGCTAAATCGAAATTTCTCCGACTGTTTGCTATCGCAACCGGCTAAATCTAACCGGAAAACGGCTAAAATGGCAGCACTGGTCAGCAATCCCTTAAGTTGCTTGCAGTCCCATCTGCTCAATAATAGCAACTACCAAGCTAGAGCCTCTGAGATTAAAGACAACATGAGTTTTGTCCACCTGTGGTCCCCCGAAGCCTCACAGCCATTAATAATAATAATATATTGGCGCTTACACATTGTAGTGTACAATTTTACGCCGACTCCGAACGGCAATTTTATTTTTATGAGAAGCTGTTATTCTTGGCATAAATACCCTAGGAGGTTGCCATTGTCTGCCGAAAGGCGACCGCTATTACAAAAATTCGTTTTCTTTTCTTCTTTTTGATGTTAGTTGGAATTAGGGATTGAGCCCATGCTCTGCGGAATGGGAGTGCGCACTGCTAACCAATTCACAGCGGCCGACAGTCCCGGTCTTTGCTAAGCGAACTATTCACAAAGTTTCTCGCCGTGACTTCGATGGCCGAAGGGGGAAGTGATATAACCAGTTGGGGGTCAAGGAATGACTGGCCTGAGTCTTGTCTATCTAAATGGCCATAGGTCTCATATCTTCGTTTTGCCATGGGACCTGACACGAAGAGTAAATAAAAATATACTTACATATTTATAAAATAGGGTCGAGACTTGCATTGACGAACTAGCTTGTATTGTGCTAGAGTACTGGCCAAAGCCTTGGCTTTCACTACAGACACGTAATTCTCTTAATTTTAAGAGCAAAAATTGTCCAACATTAAACACTAACAACAAAGCCGAATGCGAGTATAAAATAAACTGTAAAATAGTAAATTTTCTCTATAATAAATTTTTCGACAGGAAACGTGGTTTTATTGTGTTAAATTGCAAAATATATGATTCATAAAAAGAATTAAAGCGAAAATGTTAGGAAACGGCGATTTTTGTGAAAGTATTAGCAAATTTTCGTGCATCTAAAGCAATGATGGGCAAAACGCTACTCGCGAGTAGCGTCTGCGTCGCAGCGCTTATACGTATACAGAAACGACGCAGCGAATTTCACTTCAGTCTGCTTTCAGCACAATATAACCAGTAAACAACCTTCGGTGAATTTGGNGTGAATTTGGCGACTGCCTTCCTCGGGGATGAATATGCTAGGGATGAAATTATTGGTACACACGCCTTCCAAGCACGCAGGGTTGCTTTTAAGAAAACAAAAAAACTCCAAATAGTTTCAAAAAGTATAGTGTAAAACGAAATTTATTGAAT
>NW_016225992.1:0-1358 GCF_001687245.7 Rhagoletis zephyria
AAGATTTTTCAATCAAATGAAGGGACGTCGGAGAATATTCAAAAAACATTACAGTCACACATTGACAACTTCCACAGCAAAATTTTGAACATATTGATAAGGCACAAACATGAAATTCGCACGAAGAACACCGAGAGCACTGAGAGACTCAGAACTATGATTNCATGAAATTCGCACGAAGAACACCGAGAGCACTGAGAGACTCAGAATTATGATTGTGGATAAACTTACAGCAGAGGAGGAAGCACAGTGGCTGAACAGTGAGAATATTATATACAAGAAAGTTCAAGCGGAGGTAAAAGAAAAACATATAAGGAAATTCAACACTCTGAAAGATGAACAACTGAGGAAGCTGGATATAAGGAACAACCCGGATTTTGTTTTGCAACAAGACAAATATACCAATACCAGACGAAATACAATGGCTACTATCGCATGGCAAGAAATTTGCATTACCACATGAAAAAGGAGACCTACCGCTACTAAAATATATCACCGACGGAGAGGAATGCATGAAACCCATACTGGGAAGAGAAGAACAAGAGATAGCCAGGAACAAATTTACTTTCATATTAGAAAACCATATGAATAAACATCGCTTGACACACAGGGAAAAATACACGCTCCAGATAATGGAAAGAACTAGAAAATTTCTGAGTGAGAATGAGAACATCATAATCTTAGAAGCAGACAAGGGCAACGTGACAGTGGCTATGGAAAGGTCAGATTACGAGAAAAAGATGAGTACGATAATCAACGACATTATGGTGTATCAAAGGATAAGCAAGGATCCCACATCTAGATTACAAAGGATTAATAATGAATTAGTTGAAAAATTATACGCCGAAAACATTATCAATGATTTTGAGAAGCAAAGAATGAAAACTGAAGTATCAACGGCGCCTAGAGTTTACGGGCTGCCAAAAATACCTAAAGAAAATTACCCCCTTAGACCAATTTGTTCCTCAGTTAATGCTCCATCTTCGAAACTTTGCAAATATATCTCCAATATCTTAACGAGACTGACCGAAAATTCGATATATAACGTGAAAAATGCCAGGGAATTTAAGGATAGAATTACTAATACTACAATAGAATCGGATGAGATAATGGTTTCTTTTGATGTGGTATCACTATTTCCTAGTGTACCAGTGGACCTCGCAGTGAACATAATTCAGGAAAAATGGGACGAGATACAAGAGTTCACCAAAATCAAAAAGGAGTTATTTATTAAAATCTTACGTTTTTGTATACAAGATAGTAGATATTTTAAATACAAGGACAAAACCTATCAACAAAAAAAGGGTTTTCCGGCATCACCGATTGTGGCAGATATTGTAATGGAAGAATTGTTAAAA
>NW_016225993.1:0-1358 GCF_001687245.7 Rhagoletis zephyria
CTGCCGTCAATGTAACCAATGTCTTCTGCCTGTCTGCCTTTGCCAACCAACCAACCAGGCAGAATGTGTCAGAGCCAATAATAATAATATTAGCACACAAGCACAAACACAGCCAGCGAATCAACTTGCCACATAGAGCGCACTCAAGCTTACCCTGATTCGCTGCCTGCTGCTGACCAGAGGAATATTACTGCGGCCAGTGTCCAGCCATTACTGCTCTACACTCAACACCTAAAATGAAAATTCAGCCATTGTGGTTAACCATAGAAGTCCCCCCTCTTGTCCTTTCTTTTCACCTTTTCTAGGGCACAAAACTGAACTCTGAATTCTACCACTGTACAAATTGTACAAATAGCTTTGTGGTTGTAGCGGTCAAATCTGCTGCCGTTGTTAAACTGTCTTTTGTAGTGTGAGTTTGAAATTTACCAATAATATAAAATGGAAGAGTGGGAGAAGGAAGTGTACAACGAAATGACAAAAACGGAAGATCGTCTGTCAGTCTGCCTGCCGTGCAAACACACACACACACACACACACACACGAGTGAATGAGCCGCCGGTGACAGCTGCTGCTGCTGCTGCCACAAAGTGTGTTCTAGTTGTAATCTAATTTGTTGTTTGATGTGCGCACAAGTCATTTTAAAATGCGTTAAATAAAATGCTGCAAAAAGCTGTTAATTTTTCCTTGCTTCAGCCACAGAAAGATTACCAGCAGTCAGAAGCTGACAAAAGGCTGAAAAAGCTGTCTGTGCAGAAATGCAGAAAGAAGAGTCAAGCTGTCAAGATGCTTTGGCTGCAGTGGCACTTTTAGTGCTGCTGCGGCTGAGTTTTCAGTCTCCTTCTGCTCGGTGATTCGATGAGTGAAGGGACCAAAAAGTGTTTTCACCACCAAAGAAAGAGTGAAATAAANGAAGCTGACAAAAGGCTGAAAAAGCTGTCTGTGCAGAAATGCAGAAAGAAGAGTCAAGCTGTCAAGATGCTTTGGCTGCAGTGGCACTTTTAGTGCTGCTGCGGCTGAGTTTTCAGTCTCCTTCTGCTCGGTGATTCGATGAGTGAAGGGACCAAAAAGTGTTTTCACCACCAAAGAAAGAGTGAAATAAAATGGCAAATAAAAAGTGAATTTTTCAACTTCAATGGAGAAATGGAGAGATAGAGAGATAGAGAGGGATATTTTGAATAATTTAGCAAACAGTGCACAGTGAAGAACAGGCAGCAGCACTTAGCGCTCAAAGTGGAGAGCGGTCGGCAAAGGCAAACTTTTCTCCTTCCAAAAAAAGTGTCAAGTGCAGAGAAGGGACAAGAAGAGGCAAGCAAGCAAGCAAGCAATGTAAGCAAGTAAGCTAATGTGTGTAAATGGCA
>NW_016225994.1:0-1358 GCF_001687245.7 Rhagoletis zephyria
TCAACAGCAAACTTGATATGTTTCTACGTACTTCTACGCTACGCTACGTTCACGTTCGTGGGTGACAGCGCTCTAACCAATACAGCCGTACCGCGGCCGACAAGCGCTCACTGCCTACAGCTGTTGCTTCCGCTTTCAGTATATTTTTAATTTAGTTTTAACTCAAAAGCAAATGCATATGTTCAAATATTTAATTTAATTGTAGGAAAAAATATATTTATTGTGTTGCCTGACTTATCTTATCTCTGCTTTCGGCCTAGACAAAGGCGCTTTTGCAGCATTGCTGTTACTCGAATTTCAGCTGATAACCCAGCAACACGTTATCAAGTCATGATAGGGAGTTTCCACAATGCCCAAATTGAGCAAATTCAACACTCAATTTCAATTTGAAATTATAGCTGTTTACACGCGCCACTCAATTTTGGTTTTTTCGTTTTCCTCGTTTATCGTTAATAATAATTCTGCCACGTTGTATTCGCGAAGTTGAGGCAATTTCGTCACAGTTTCAGTGAAATTCGTTCTCAGTTTCAGGTGACAGGTTTTTGTATGTCAAAATTGAGAATGGTATGGCAATTTCAGCTGAAATTGAGGATAGTGTTGAGATTGCGTCATTTTGGTGGCGTGGAAACTACCTATAAGGGACAATCATACATTTGTACATATTTCGAGCGAGTACACAAGGGAACTTATTCGAAATGTGTAATACATATTTGTTTATTTTTGGATTTTCTTATGACACGACTCGCTGATAAGCGTTGAACGAGCGCAATAGTATTCAGTTTCTGTGTGTGTTAAGGCACGTCCGTATCTTATCTCATACGTTTTATTGCGTTCAACTTACTTTTTCCATTAATTTAAACAAATACATTTTGTAAGCAGAAGATAATTAACTTTTTCTCAAGAAAATATTTTCTTATCAGTACTTTCTATGTCATTTTATTACTCGTACGTAGCATTCTTTTTTGCCGTATGCGCATATCCTTAAAGTTCGACAGAACAGTTCCTGCTCAGCTTCTTAGTTTAATTTATGCCGTTTTGTAATCTTTATAATATTTTTATTTTTTTTTTGATAATATTCCATACATTATCAGCTTCTTATCAGCGCTGCTTTTGTTCCAGTTCTACCAAATGCGCGTTTATCTGTAGGTTTCGAAGAAAATTATAAGCAAATATTTATATAGAAATATTACAAGCGAGTAAGAATAAAAGAGATAACAGATTCCAGTAAATTTACTGCTTAAAAAATAACTTTAACCTGGAAAATACAACGTCAAGGTAGGTTATCACGTTAGAACGTGATTAAGGAGTTAAAGAAGTAGGAACTGTTGCAGCTCCGGAAGTCTAGGTGCCCCTGTGTA
>NW_016225995.1:0-1358 GCF_001687245.7 Rhagoletis zephyria
AGTGTTGCCAAAATATTTTTTATGCGAAAAATTCGTTTAAAAGGGAAAGTACATAATTATGGGTCCCGCATTTAAATATATAATTAAAAAATTTAAATCAAAAATATTATCGAAAACTAAAATAAATAAATTCCTTACCACAGGCAGAACGTAGGAGAGCGAGAAAAAATGATATGAAGCTAAAATTCGGTACAGCATTTTTTAATAAAATTTTTATCGGTAATTTAAGAAAATAGCAAGAAATTCAAAATAATATGAAATGAAATAATATAAAATAATATCAAACAAAATTTGTAGATAAATCAACATCAAACGGAGAACTGGAAAAAATAGTACATATAATTTTACACGCTAAACAAATTAAAATAAAGTAGATTAAATTTTTGGCTACACTATTTGTTTACATATAAAATTTATTCAAAACTAAAACTTCAAGCATTTTTATTTTAGTGTTGAAAAAACGTACAGTTTCGCATTTATCCGAAGCTTTTTAAAATTTTTATCCGAAAAATTTAGTTACTTTTGTTGCCACATAATCAGAATTCATTGTTTTGCACAAATAACACCTTATCATTCAATTTGTTTTGTGGACATGAAATAAATTTCATTAGTTATTCGCCACAAAGCTGCCATCAACAACCTATCTCACACTTATACACATACACATACACATACACACACACACACACACCTGCGCACAGTGGCAAATAAAGGCACGTGCCACACCTGGCAGTCAGTTGGCAACAATTCGTTACAAAAGTAGGTGGCATTTTTATAAAACAACTTAAGTGAATTTTAAAGATTTGAATTTGGTTTACCAAAGACTACGTTTTGCTTAAAAATTTTATACTATTATTAAAAGCGCTGCTTAAATTACGCTTATGGCTAGCTAATCGTTAAAATTTATGTTTGGAATTTAAATGAAATACTGCTTTAAAGAGATAGTGGCCTAACTCGAGATAAGTTGTTTTATCGAAATGCCACAGATATGTACATACATACATACATATATGTATGCATGCAATATAGCATGCTTCCAAATTCCCACCGCGTTACTAGCAGTAAATTGAAGCAGACACCTTCCACGCTGCTTGTATGTAAACTCGTAATTTGCTAATGTTTCTGCAGTCAAAGCAAGCGGTGAGAATGTACGAGCTTTGGAGTGCTGCTGCGCTGTGCATGGATGCGAGCTGCACGAAGGACGTGTTGGCATGCTGCCGCCACCCCCACCGCACGCCACACGCCACACGCCACATGCCACTCGATCCGTTGGCAAATTCACACTTTTTGCCATCAGCACATTGCGGCACACGGGAATAATATTCGTACTTGACTGCCAAGCCAAGCGAATGCCAAAT
>NW_016225996.1:0-1358 GCF_001687245.7 Rhagoletis zephyria
ATGAAGTAATTTAAACTTCTTGAATTGCATTTTATTGCATTTTCACTTGTATTCATTCGATATGCGTTCGAGTGTGAATAGTTTTGAAAGAATTTTTTTTTACAGATTTGAGCTGTTTTTTACATCAGCAAACGAATGCATAGGTACTTATATATGTATGTACGTATAACACATATATGTAATTACATGTAAATATGTATAAATATAAATATATGCCACACGCCAAATAGAAAGTGCATTTCCACTCGTTGCACAGAATATTGCCTTTAATGACATTGAAATTGGCGATTGCTATCAGCAATTTAAAATAAAAATTTATGCATTGAATTGATGCAATTGGTTGCACTTTTAAATGCGAGGTTGTGTTGAGCAACAAAAAATATATATTTTGTATAAAATGATAGAAAAATTAATGAATGAAAAGAAAAAATGAGTGAACTAACCGAGTATAAGCGAAAGTGAGGTCATTGCGAACGTAGTTGAATGGAAATAAATGAAATTTTTATGAATGAGCTAGAATTGAATTGAGGTAGTGAAATGAATTTGCAAAAAAAAAGCGCGGGAAAGTTACTATTTTCGGGTATTGCATTTAAACATTTAAAATATTCTTAAAGAGTTGTAAGTAAAAATGTAGAACATCAGGCTGATATGTGTCCGAGAAGATGCCGTACTCNCATTTGTACACAAAATGCCAAATTTAGATTTGTCCACATTTGCGCATTTGGATAGCGATGTACAAATGATTTGTCTTGCGATCAGACGATTTGGCTGCCAAAGATTCAAATGATTTGGCACACATTTGCGCACAGCAGTAAAGTGACAAATATTGTCCAAATTCATTCACACGATTTAACCATTTGGTCATAAATACTTAAATAGCTGATCCGGTGTCAACCATACTTTTGCATTTATGATTTCGTGAGATTTGAAGTGAAATAAACAAAAATAATATATATGCACATGTACTCAGAATTTTGAATACACTTTCAAAATCTGGGCTGAAGGTAAAAAACGCGTTTTTCATAGGTTGAAGCATATACTTGCTCTCGTAACTTTATTTCTGTTTGCCCGATGAAAAATACTTACATATGGCATTTAAGAGAAAACATTTCGTTGTTTACAACCATTTATAAATGGTTAATTTGTCTTGAGAATGGGCACCCTATGTATGTATACTAGTTANCGGCAGCTGAGATAGGGCGTTTTTCAATAAAATTCTGAAGTAGGGCGTTCTTGAAAAGTTTTCTGAGATAGCGCGTTGTTAAAAAATTTTCTGAGATAGGGCGTTTTCGAACTGGTTGCCAAGATAGATCGATCTTCCACTCAGCCATCGATATACTCTGTAAGATTCCTTTCAG
>NW_016225997.1:0-1358 GCF_001687245.7 Rhagoletis zephyria
CAAAATGGCATTAGTTGTGGCTTATGCCACCGCCCACACCCAGGTGGAAGGAGCACATGGGCATTGCCTAAATTGCCTTGCGCTCCCACACGCGAAGAGGGACTTCACCGTAGAAGGGACCCAAATCGCTGCGCCCGGCACGCCAATGTGCCCCGGTCGCGCGTTACAAGCATTGGCGTCAGAAACGGGAGTCGAGAGTGCAACGTTGGCGCCCTGACACCGGTATGAGTCACCCCCACAGGCAGCAGGCTCCAAGATATCGTCGCTCCCACTATCTATGTCGGAGACAACTATCCGCCCGCATCATCGTCGGTCCACTGGCCTGAGTAATGTGGTCCACAAACTAGCAGAGCTACAGCGGTTACTAGGCGAAGGATTCGCCTAGGTGCCCCAGGATGGCTAAATGAGCAGCTCCGACTCCACCATCTACCGACGTCAGCAGATGTCGCATCATCCACTCCACATTCACACACACATAAATTCACATTAACTATTGTAAATAAAAAACTTTGACATTTAACTTCTCCACCACCTCTGTAAACACACCACACTTGTAATACACAGACACACATAACTTGTCAATATTACTTTCCCCTCAGTGCACAGTGTATCATTTCCATATTCTAGAAAAGATTAATTACATTATTTTATGTCGCCAAATTTCAAAACAACGTCAAGAATGTTTTTAGAAATGCCCGATAAAGACGAAACAATAACAACTAAAAAATTTAAATCAAAGTGTATGGCGGGACGGGGTTTGATTTGGAAAATAACTGAGCGCAATAAGATTTAAACTTGTATATTTAAAACAGAATCTCAAGGTTTAATTTGTCGGTGTTATGTGATCTATGCAAAAATTGCTAAAATATCATTTTGGTCATATTTTTTTAGGTATGATCTTTTTAATGAATATACATTTTTGGGAATTTAGGACTGAGTATTTCATGTTAAAATAAAACGATGTTGACTTAGACTTATTTTTGGCTAATTATTATTTTTATTAGACCCAAAAACTCGTTATCCGGCTCTATTCGATAAAGTTTGTATCTTAGTTTATTTGCCACTCCTCTTAGATTTTAAACAACACAATTTTAGCTGCTGGAAAATGCAGGTTTTGATGTGATGCTCTTTGGCAACGTAAAAGGGTGTGTTTGAGTATATTTAAATGAATAAGTAAAGCAAATTTTTAGGTAATACAAATTATTCCGAGTTTATTCAAAAAGGAGAAAATATACTGGACTGTAGATTAAATTGAAATTAATAACTGGTCTACTCGACGATTCGATTGCTATTGATTGTTCGACATATGGCCCGGCCGGCCGCGTAGAAGCGGATACTAGCTCCTTCAGCTGGTTGAT
>NW_016225998.1:0-165 GCF_001687245.7 Rhagoletis zephyria
TTTCCAACGGTGTTTTGGTTTTGAAATCGGTAACTTTACCTTGGTCTTAATCTTTGTTTTTAACTTTCTCATCTTTGCTTATATCCTTTTCTTTTTCTATTCACGTAGATGAGATGAGGTGCGATGACGTGATAAGATGTGACGTGATTTTATGTGATGTGATAG
>NW_016225998.1:259-1358 GCF_001687245.7 Rhagoletis zephyria
TTCCAACGGTGTTTCTGGTTTTGAAATCGGTAACTTTACCTTGGTCTTCATCTTTGTTTTTATCTTTCACATCTTTGCTTATATCCTTTTCTTTTTCTATTCACGTAGATGAGATGAGGTGCGATGACGTGATAAGATGTGACGTGATTTTATGTGATGTCATGTCATGTGTTGTCATATCCTCTGATGTCATTTCATATGATGTCATACCATATGATGTCACATCATGTGATGCCACGTCATGTAATGCCATGTCATGTCATACCATGACATATCATGTGATGTCAAGTCATGTGATGTCGTGCCATATAATGTGATGTCATATCATATAATGTCATGTCACGTGATATCGTGTGATGTGATGCAATATCATGTGATGTCAAGTCATGTGATGTCGTGCCATATAATGTGATGTCATATCATATAATGTCATGTCACGTGATATCGTGTGATGTGATGCAATATCATGTGATGTCAAGTCATGTGATGTCGTGCCATATAATGTGATGTCATATCATATAATGTCATGTCACGTGATATCGTGTGATGTGATGCAATATCATGTGATGTCAAGTCATGTGATGTCGTGCCATATAATGTGATGTCATATCATATAATGTCATGTCACGTGATATCGTGTGATGTGATGCAATATCATGTGATGTCTCTTCATATCATGGGATAAAATGTGATGTGATCACATTCCATGTTCCGATTAGTGTAACGATAACCCTGTTGATAACTGTGTTGATAAAAATACCGATAACAATATCCATACATATATAGAAAAATACAACGATTGTAAAATCGATTAATTCAGCGATAAATATAGCAATCATCAGTATCGATTATTGTACATATTGTACATATATAAATGACTAAATCGATAATAAAATCAATTATTTAATCGATTATTATACCGATATTAATATCCATTATTGTATCGATAACTATACCGATTATTATATTGATTATTATATCGATTACAATAGCGGTTATTTAATTAATATCGATTAATCTATCGATAGCAATATCGATTATTATATCGACAAGAATATCGAGTTTTATATCGATAACAATATCGATCTTCATCCTCATC
>NW_016225999.1:0-1358 GCF_001687245.7 Rhagoletis zephyria
AGTTGTTTCTTGCAATGAACTTTGTAGAAAAAACGGCAGATTTTAGTGACCAGTTGTGTCTTTGTTTCGAAAACCCAGTTATTATCAAAACTCTCGGCATGAAACACTTCGGTGTATATCTTTCTCTACTTCGAAATCCCACAAACGTGCCCATATCATAACAAGTATAGTATATACTTAGATACCACATCATACGAGTGTATAGACACCATATTATAATGGCCCGTACGTATCTTTTTTCTTGAAGAACTAATCAGAAAGTCAGCCTTTGAGATGTCCACGATCAGCGATAAGTTCGGAATGCGGGTTTAAAATCGGAAAAGTGAGCTGTGAGTAAGTGCCTGAGCGTCCTTTAGATTACGTCTAAAAGTGAGGCGGTCCACAACTTGTAGAGCCAGTCAAACATATAATAATTTTTTTTCAAGGCTCACACATAAGCAAAGGGCAAAAGGGAAGCCACAGTGGCAGCTTTTGGCACAGACGGTACTAAAAAAATCTTTTGGCAGAGCTATATTTTTAGCGGGGATTGCTTTTTGTTGACGAGGGGAAAGTGTCGAAAACCTAACACAACTCAACCTCCTGCCATCAAAGGATTTTTGATGTTTGAAAATGTCTGAGCCCTTCGAAGTTCAGAGCGGGGGTTCAATAAAGTGGCATACTCTTACCTCTTCTCCTTCTTTTGGTGATTGATGATCCGTTGGCTGCTAGTATGAGGCCACTCCCTGTTTGCGGACTTCGGTGGTCCATGCCCAGTTCACTGCACCACATTGACTGTGCTGATAAGATATGTATGTCTCTTAGCGCATCGCCTTGTGACTGTGAGGAATTTCCTAATCGGGTTTTCGCTAGACGGACGGCCCTGTAGAAGAACCTTCGACCAAGAGGCGAAGTAACTCTAGTTAATCTGAAAGCAGTTCAAAGCAATTGCCGGAAATAGAACCAGATGGAGCGCAGGCGTATGTCTCGCTTATAGTTAAACTAAACGAAGAAGAAGACTAGCGTCAAGTATTTCTTCAGGGTGCGGGTTTGAGCACTGGACTCTATCTCTGATTCCTGGCTTAGTTCAGTTGGCATTGTTATTCCAGGACCCTTCTGTACCAAATGTACGCATCCACACCGCCCCTTCCCCAAAAGTTAACTAGTCAGGATCCTTCTCTGCGTTTTGGGTCATCCTTCGCCGCAAAATAGTGCTGAGAAATTGCATACTGCTTCCCAGATGCCTTATGTTTGTAGCATCTGTGGTACAACTTAGATTCCTCATTGTCGAGCTTTCAATACAAATTCAAATTTCAACGATCAAAAAGTAGTAACTGTAATGCTTTTTTCAAAAATGTCGATAAATAAGCATTATTTTTTCA
>NW_016226000.1:0-1358 GCF_001687245.7 Rhagoletis zephyria
AGTGTGTGGTAGTGCACACCGACTGTAATTAGCACTATTTGCCCTCTATTTTTCTTTTCTCTGCTTTTAGCGAGAAAAAACAGATTAGACGCAATGAAAAAAAAGAACGAAATGTGAACCTCTAGTGCTTGCTAATTAATTCGGCAAAGGCCAAGGTTGTTGGTTGTAGTTGGGACAAACATTGGACATTGGCATACAAATTGGGACCGGATTCTGTAATGCCTGTGTAAATACAAAACCAAACACACTTGCTCCTGATTACATGATAGCCACTAATTAGATCGATTGCGTGTGAGAAATTGTTAGCACTCTACCCGTGATCACCACCACCATTATCACCACCGACAGGTTTGAGGCCACTAATGGCCCATTACTGCCCACACTTTACTGCCACATAGTTCGGAACACCAAAACTGCACAAGTTCTGCTTCACAAATGTGCACTGTACTTGAATGTGTGTTCCAGACAAATGTGAAAGGTTTCCTCCTTTTGTTGCTTTTTCACTCTTCGTTTGGAGTATCTCATTATCGCAAATCAGTATTTTCTAGTGTGGTACCCTCTACCACCAGAACCAGCACTCGCTGTCATTCAATCGAAGAAACAAAAGAGCAAGTGTCGAACACTTTTGGTACCCTTTTTATTTTCAAAAAATGCTGTCTGGAGTACGTGAGTAGAGGTCTTGTCGCCGCCGCCAGACAAAATCACCAAAAAGAAAAAAGTGATTTTATTATGCTCTTCTCTCTGATGATTACCATTCATTCACCCACTGCGCCTATAGGCGGAATTCAATTTGCACGCTACTGCTGCCTCAATTTGAGGGTGACAGTGTGGTGATTGTGTGGTGATTGCGGCCAAACAACAAAAATGTTGGGAAAATAGACACAACAAACACAACCAGAGAGAAATCAATCAAATCAGAGCTGCCAATTTGCCGTGCCCTTTCGCAGCTCTAACTACAGCTAATGTTCTACTGTGTTTGACTTTCAAATTTTGTTTTATTTTTTTTCTTTATAAGGCTGAATACGGACTCTCGGAGGAACAAGTGGCGGAGTTCAAGGAGGCCTTTATGCTCTTCGACAAGGACCTCGACGGGCGGATAACCGCCACTGAGCTGGGCATTGTGATGCGATCTCTTGGGCAACGGCCCTCGGAGACGGAGCTGAAGAACATGGTCACCATGGTTGATCAGGATGGTAAGTGAGAGGTGATTAGATGATTAGATGAGCTTTTTTAAACCCAATTTCTGATAGGCAACGGAACCATCGAGTTCAACGAGTTCCTCCACATGATGTCCAAGAAGATGAAGGAGACGGACAAGGAGGAGGAGCTGAAGGAGGCGTTCCGCGTCTTTGACCGCA
>NW_016226001.1:0-1358 GCF_001687245.7 Rhagoletis zephyria
AAAATATTCAAGAAGAGAAATAGTTATGGTTCCGTAAGTATGTAATTATCAAAAATTATATCATTATTGTAATCCAATAGGAAATAAAGCAGCACGTAAGATTGGCCTCTTGGTTGGGCTTAAGAAAGCCGCTTCGTAATTATTTTTATCCCTGGGCAAGCCATCTTTTTGTCTGGTAGCCAGGGTCTGGTCTCAAAGATGTTACAAGCAGAAGGTTACTGAATACTACAGTAGCTGTAACACCTTCATAGAAAACCAAAAAATTTGAAAACATTACTATTTTAGTTTGCTAGAGAGATCCATCAACTATTTACAAGATAATATTTTTGTTAAGGAACAACAACTTACTATATATATATATATATATATATAGGGTTTTAAGGAGCATCAGCGGTCGGAAGTGATCTACGCAGCCTTGCGTTCTGATTNAGAATTGGCCGACCGTTGAAAATCACTTGGCTAAGTTTTTCGTCGATAAACCACAGAACTTCTAGACCGATGGAATTATGAAGCTACTCAAAAGATGGAAAAATTTCATAAATAATAATGGCCATGATATAAATTCTATTTCGAAACCCGCTGAGACTTTTCATATTCAAAAATCCACCAAGACTTTTCATATGATACCAGCGAATAAACTCACTCAGTTGCGTGCCAGCTGCCAACTCCTTAAATCTTAGCCGATTTAGACCATTCTTCTTTAAAGTGTTCTATATAAATTTTACTATTAGAACATGCTGCGCTTTTTTTGGGTAGTCGCAAAAAATATCACAAGTTTAAGCCAAATTAAGGGATCTAGTTAGACTAGAATTGAGAAACGAAATTAATTATTTTCCCCGCTATGGCGCTTTCTACTTTTTCAATCCTCTCTTGAGCATAAATTAGCTGCTTTTGGAGAACTCTTTTGAAGCGAAATTCATCAGTTTTGGAATTTTCGATAACATGATGTCACCACAGCAATGAATCGGCGACTTGCCAAATTGTTTGCCATTGGAAATTATTTCCCCTTTCTCTTCTCTCGCATGGTGGATATTTGATCGTGAACTGAAAATTGTACGACATTGGCTTTTATAAAATGCTGAGGATTCAGGGAAGTTAGAAATGATGAAAATATACTTATGTGAATTACTTGACTTTACTTCCTTCGATCTGCCGAAGGGCAATTAAAAAGTTTGTGAAAATTTTAGATATTGTAACACCTGGTAATTATTAATTATTAAAGTGGTTTCTTATTCCACACTGCATCCATACAAAGTTAATGCTATGATTTCCCAAGGCTATCAAAGAAAACTCAAATCAGGCACCAACTCCGATGATGCAACGCCTCGGAGGCACATTAAAATTTCGCATAACATAGC
>NW_016226002.1:0-1358 GCF_001687245.7 Rhagoletis zephyria
TTTCTTCACCTTTGGTGCTACGACCGTTTACCATTTTGTGCTGAACTTCATCTCTATCTCCTGTGAAGTTAAGCCAGTAGATGATCCAAAGTGTTATAACATTGTTCTGCACTTGGCATTTCAACTGTGTTTCTCACCGGTACCTTACCAATCATACGCATTACATACATGTCCAATCCAGCAGAATCGTTCGATTAAAAGTCCCCAAAACTTTTTCATCTTTGTACGGCATCGTTCAGCTTTCTGCGTCGCATACAAATTTGTTTGGTGACATTAGAAATCAAACCACACTTATATGACCTATAATCCATCAGTCTTTCGCATAATAGCGTCGATAGAACCTTATACGAAATGTTAGGAATGGTCATCCCTTATTGCGTATTTGATAAAGTCATTGAGATTCCACTATTTGGAATTGTATTCATTAGACCAAATTCTGCTTAATAGCCGAGGCTTTATTCATTTTGATCTACCCATCCTTATACAAATATAGATCTGGGGGGTTCTTCTTCAAACCGGCCAGCCGTGTCGCCACTCAAAAGCGTTGGGAAGTGTTCGCTTCATATCCCAAGTGTACTCTGTGCGTCTATTGGCAGATTTCCTTGTTTTCTTTGAAGAAATAAGTTCGGTATTGAAACCATTTGATGGGCGCCTTATTTCCTAACAGAATTTTCTAGCCGAATTTTTGGCTGCCAGCAGCTCAAATTCATCAAACTCAAGTTTTTCTTCCTCACTTTTCTTTGCCTCTATTTGCGTCTATTTTCCCTTGCTTTTTTCGGTCCCGCTAAATTGTCGCGCGTGTCACCACAAGCTGCTGGGTGGCTTGGTATGCTGCGTGTTTCTCTGCACCCCCTACTGGCGCTCTGTGTCATCCCATTTGTTTCTGCATGGTTGGTAATAGACAACAACCAGCATGAATTGGTTGGGAAACGTATTTCCTCTGCTTGATTATGCAGCATTGCGTGTCGATTGCCAAACTTCTCGCACGCTACAAATAGTTTACCGATATGTCCCGCCCATCGTAGTTCCTGAACTGCTGTGTTGACAGCCTGTGGTTTTATGACTTCCAGCAGTTCAATAGCGGCATTTTCTCCATAGAGAGCCCGGACATTCCAGTTGCATATCCGTAAATCGTAGTCTTTATTCCGTATTCGAGGGGGGCAATTGTCAGGCTTCTTCAATCTAACCATTGTTTCACGTTTAGCTAACGAGCCTAGCAGGCAAGACACTGCTGCGGGTCTGCTCTCTAGGCATGGGTAACACTGCGCTGCGCGGCGCAATTGCGCTAACACCATAGCCGGAGCTATGCTTTACTCAAAAATTACGAGAATATCGTGGCATTTACTACATTCCTAGCA
>NW_016226003.1:0-1358 GCF_001687245.7 Rhagoletis zephyria
CCCTGTCTGAAACCCCGTTTGGTGGCGAATGGCTCGGAGAGGTCTTTCCAATTATGATGGAGCTGGTGGTATTGCTCAACGTCAGTTTACACAGCCGTATCAATTTGTCATCAGACATAGCGGGGTATAGGCAACTCCTTTTAGTGCTGTCGAAATCGGCTTTGAAGTCGACCAATAGGTGGTGAGTGTCGATCCTTCTCTCGAGGGTCCTTTCCAAGATTTGGCGTATTGTGAATACCTGGTATATGGTGGATTTTACAGATCTAAAGCCACACTGATAAGGCCCAATCAGTTCATTGACGGTGAGCTTCAGTCTTTCACACATTACGCTCGATAAGATCTTGTAACCTATGCTTAGAAGGCTGATCCCTCGGTAGTGGACGCGAATTACGGGGTCGCCTTTCTTGTGGATTGGGTAGAGCACACTTAAATTCCAGCCGTCGTGCAACTCCTCGCTACCGTACTTAAATAGCTCAGCTGGCAGGCTGTCAGCTAAAGGTCACCATTGTTGTTATTACAGGAGAACGCCCTGGTCTTAAAACCTTCCGTAAGTCGCCTACCTCTCTGGTAAAATTTTGGGCATTCTTCCTGTCAGCCAGCATTTCAAGTTGTTCGCACTCACTATTTCGGCCTCTCCCTTCCTATTGCGACAGATACGTCTCGCTTCCCACTTTAGATCTCTATAGCGGTCACACATAGCGCGCGTTGCGCCCGATCCTAGCGTGGTCCTGTAGGCGGCATCTTTTTTCTCTGCAGCTTCCTGATACTCCTCATCGTACCAGTTGTTCTTTCGGGATCGCTGAAATCCGACTACTTCTGCGGCGACGGTACTTAATGAGCGGGAAATGTCATTCAACTGCTCGCATATGGCGGTTTGTAGAAGAGTGCTCTCGGAGAGCAGGTGTGAAAGTCGAGAAGCGAATGCATTGGCTGTCTGTTGTGATTGCAGTTTTCGACGTAAAGCTTTCCTTGCATATTTGGGTGCACATTTTTTGCTGCACAGAGGTGGGTGCGTATCTTGGCTGCAACAAAATAGTGGTCCGAGCCGATGTTTGGGCCTAGGAGTGTACGTACGTCTAAAACACTGCAAATGTGCCTTTCGTCTATCACAACGTGATCAACGTCCACCGGGGTAAACGACAGTACTTGGCGAGGAAGTCTCTCTCCCACTACAGATCCAACTCCCAATTTGCTTCCTTTACTTGTGACAAACTTCTTAAAATATTTAGAGATTACGCTTTCTTAAACCCTTTAGTTTGACGCAAATATCGTATTATTTCATTTATCTTATCATATGAATAGATTTAAGTTCTTCACACAGGTGGCAACCCCCTTTAAGAATATTTTCGAAACTATGC
>NW_016226004.1:0-1358 GCF_001687245.7 Rhagoletis zephyria
TGTGTGTGGTTTGACACTGGTGAGCTGCTGCACTTTAGGTGATTATTATTATGACTGCTTTGTTTTTCGGCTTGACTCCTCTGATGTTGTTTTTCCTTTTTGTTTTTCTTCTTTTCTTTTTTGTTTTTTTGTTTCTGTCCGCAATCTTTGCGTGCAAATGAAAGGCGACACACTAAGGCGTGTAGAGAAGGACTTTGTTTTTTGTTTTTTGTTTTTTCAGTAGGATTTGTATTTTGATTTTAATTGCCGCTGAAATGCTGCACTGCACTTTAAACATTTTGTTAGATTTAAAGATAGGAAATTGTTGCTGTGTTTCATTTTTCAGTATTGCTCAAAATGATTTTCTTTTCTAGATTAAACCGTGACTGACTGACGCTGACACCGGTTAACAAAAAAATTAACTCGTCAACTTCAGCACCTTTCATCTCATCATTAATAACTTTAGGTAGGTGCAAAGTTTTCTTACTTGATACTTTTCTTTATTCTCTACTAGTCTTTCTATCAGCTTCTTCCGTTTAGTCGGGGCAAAAATTGCTGCTGCTGCTGCTGCACTCTTTCTCTCCTTTGTACCAAAGTAGTTCATTGTGTTTCAGCAAATCGATTTTCACTTTGTCACATTATACTCTTTTCTCTTTTTCTTTCTTTCTTTTGACTTTTCACTCACTGAATTTATGCACACCGAATTTGTGCTCGCTGATAAGCGCTCGCGCGGGCGGCTTTTTAAGGTCTCTCTCTCTTTTAAGTTTGACCGAGATGGAAAAACGGCAGCAGACACAGTATCCAAACTGCTAATATGCATATACAAAAAGTAAGGAAAAGAGAGTAAGATTCTTTAAGATGCTTTTTAAACTAGAAAGGAAGATGCTACTCTAGGGAAAGACAGAATATTCTCTCTTTTTTCTTTCCTCTGGCGCCGCAGATCGATTTCTGCATATTCAGGGGATTTGTGAGCGAGGGAGCGAGCGGTACTTACTTACTTTTTACCGGAGAGTAATACTTTTACTTTTCACTACTCTCACTTTCAACTTTGGCAGTTGTTGCTGTAGTGCCGTAGTAATAATATTTGCCCTGTATGCTTTTAAATAATTTATAATTTTAAAGTGCGCGCATCTCTCCTCTGGCCTCTTCTTCTTTTTCTTCTTTAAAAGCAGAGAATATTCTGCCGCTGCAGCCGCCGACTCCACTTTGCATTAGGTTGCCTAGCATGTGTTGTTGCAGAGAAAGAGAGAGGTACAGCAAGGCAAGAATTTGCATTCTTTTCTCCTTTTTTCTTTTTCCAGCCATGCTCTTTGCTCTGTCGATTTGCTTCCTTTGGATCCTCTCACTTTCCTTTTTTCATGGATCACATTTCGCATTTG
>NW_016226005.1:0-1358 GCF_001687245.7 Rhagoletis zephyria
ATAGAGTAAAACTAAAATCCGATTGAAAACTTTCTCCTAACCGTTTCAGTCCATAGCACTGTACGTAATTTGACCAATTTTTGTGGAAAAAATTAATTATAAGATATATAAGTAGATTGGTAGTAGTAGATAATAAGAAACTTGATTGGCAAATCACTACCTTAGGGAGAAAAGTTGCTATGTCCACTTAAAAAAAAATCATATTTTGATATAAAAATCAAACGAAATTAAAAGTAAAATTGTGTTGCTAGCCTCATGTTGCCAACATGTTGCAAGCTTTTCACAACGTGAACAAAATACTACTTTGCTAAGGAAATGTGGTGGAATTTCACAGAAAGAAATTTTGTGTGCAATTTGACAGCTTTTTCACGTGAAACCGGAATAGAATACTATGTATTCAATGAAAGGCAAATTAGCTTATTTCAAATGAGGCACTGAAAATTCGTTATGGAAAAATAATACGAAATGTTTTAATAAATATCAAAACCTTCTGATTAGTATGGAGTTTTGTGTTGCATAAAAGTTTTGCGAAATACTTAAAGCAAATGGCTTTAAGAAGTTTTCTCCTTCTTCTCCTGTAAAATTTGTAAAAGTGCACTTAGCAACTTTTCCTGCTAAGCTAGCGATATGGTTTGCCGTGTTAAAAAATAAATAAAAAAGTAAGTGCGCATGGGCCACACTGGAGAAGTGAAACTTACGTTGCATACATATATATTTTGTGTCATAACCAATATACATATATACATGTGTACATTCATACATACATCTGCTTTTGCTTACGGTTATNAAAATATCGATTATTTTGTCGATAAGTCCCGAGAATTTCGAAAATTTCTAAAATGCCAAAATAATTCCCAGATTGAGTCTCTCTGTCTCTCTCTATATCCCTTCCTCTTAAATTACCTTTATTTTAATCTTTCTTTCCCCATCTTCATCTTTACTTTTACCGGTATCCTCATCTTCCTGTCTGTCTTTACTTTTATGATTATCATTTTCTTCAACTACATATATTCCCCTTCACGTTTGCCCTTAAATATATAAGTAAAGTGTTTAATTTTACTTTGGTTTTCTTTTTTGCCTTTTATATTTACGCATCTTTGTTTTTCTTTTTATTTTTACCTTTGCCTTTATCCTTTTCTTTATCTATGTACGTAGTCAGCTTTACTTTCATTCTTGTATTGGCCTTTTTCTAAGTGCTATTCTTTAACCTTTTATTGGCAAATTTTAGTTAGATTAATACCATGTGCATACACACAAGGAGCAGTTGTTTCAGGCCCAACCATTTCCGGTGCGCAATTTCCGTTGCATTATTTCCGTTGCACCATTTCCGTGTGCAATTTCAGTTGAATTTGCCAATT
>NW_016226006.1:0-1358 GCF_001687245.7 Rhagoletis zephyria
TCTGCCTGCTCCATGCTTGGCTATTAAGTATTGCATAGCGAAATTTTTTTAGCTATCTATGTACATACATATGTGTATATACATACTTCATAAGTATTTAAGTACATATGTACTATATCTGCATGGCTCCTGTTGACGACTGCAGTCCTCTTCTATCCTGGCTAACCGAGCTACAACCATTCGCGTCTATAGCGTTTTTGAGTCCGTGGCTTTTTTTGTGTTTTGATAATTCATTTACTTTTATGTTGTTGTAGACTTTATTGTTGTTTTGTTACATAGGTGTTGACAGCGTCTGTGACTTTTAAACGTTAATTCTATTTTCTTTTCAATTTAGTCACGTGTGACCACCACCAACAAGTCACTATACAAGTACACATTTATGTATGTATGTATGTATGTATGCATATAAATACTAGCTGTCATTGCCACATCGTACTTATCATATTTTGACCATGTGCAATACTTATCATTTGCAGCATTTTCGTATGCATATTCCATAAGGTACCAAAATATTCCTTTTAACTTAAATATTGCCTTTACCTTTGTGGTTTCCCCAGGTACAACATAAATACAAAGTAAAAATTTGCTGAATCATGGCAGGGGCACCATGCAATACGTGTTAAATGCGCAGGATTTTTTTGTTTGTATTTTTTGTAATTATATTTTTTTAATATTATTATTTTTGGGTATTTTTGGTTGCGTTGAATTTCCGTTAAACGTTGACAAGGATGTGCCATGATTGCTTGAAATTTTAGTTTAACAAGGGTTTTTATGAGCTAACAGCCATATAACCGCACATATGTACATATGTATATTGAGCAAATATTTCTTACATATAGTGGTCAAAATAATTATTCGTACAGTGATTTTTTTTTGACAATATTCGCAATGTTTTTTATAATAATTTTTTTTTGTTAATGCTTCACGAAAGTATCATATTTTAAATAAAAACCATATATATTAAATTATACAACTTTCTACAAAATTTCAACAGGTTTTCATCAAAGTTTCAAAACTCAACGGTATTTTTTTTGCGACTTCAAACTTGCGCGATGTTATACAGAAACTGTTTGAGCTACAAAACTGCATCCCAAATTTTTTTTCATCAAAACTTTTTAAATTTTTTTAAGGTTTCGTAAAAAGCTTGAAAATTTAATTAAATTATTTTTACTATATTTTCATGAAAAATTAATGAAAAAAAAATTATTATGAGAAACACTGCGAATATGGTAAAAAAAATTCCCCTACGAATAATTATTTCGACCGCTGTACATATATACATACATACATACATACATATGCACATATGTATGTTTTTATAGGTGGCACACTGCCAATGTGGCGACTCGCCGTCAGTC
>NW_016226007.1:0-1358 GCF_001687245.7 Rhagoletis zephyria
AAAAAAAAAAAAATGTTGGCAATAAACAGTAGGGACCTAGACATGGCCAAGTCTAAAATATCTTTGAAAAATACTAGCCGTTACTTATACTCTGGAGTCTTCAAAGTGCAAACTACAAAACGAATGTCGAAGAGGAAAACTCAACAACTTTTTAAACAAATAAGGAACGAATTCAACAAGAATTTAGGAGAGGAATTCTCAGAACTATTAAAAGAAACATACGACTTTTAGCATTCCGAGAGGGTTCTTTTCTGAATACGCACCGGAATTTAGGCGCAAAGAGTTTGAGAGTCTAGGTTAGAAAATACCCGAAAGAATTCTAGGAAAGCAGGCAATGACCTTTAGCTACTTATTACTTACGTCATACGTACCTTTAATTTCCGCTCTATGAAAAAATTATACCCAAAAGAAGAAACTGGTTTTTGTTGAATACAAAAGAAGAAACATGAAAGTGATATTAATCAATTTATAGAATTAGAAATAGAAAAAGAAAGTTTAGAATATATAGAAGATGAAATAATTTTAAGGCAGGCCAATCTTGCCCATACATCAGATTTATGTTTTTTTTTGGGTAAAGAAATGTACAAACCAAATTTCATAAAAATCGGATCACTTTTTCATTCTCGCCTACAAGGGTAGTGGGTGTGGCCACACGTGTATCCTTACGAAATTTCATATTTATTCTTTCCTAATTGAAAGTAGGACATAAACCAAATTTCAGCGAAATCGGAATAAGTTTACTATTTTTGTCCACAGCTTATATGGGGACGCAACACTGTGCGGCGCCACCTTGCACGCACTGAAAACGGTGTTACAAGTCGGACCTACCACATTCCTGCTTACTTATAGGCTCTTATTCCTCCTCCAATTCGCACTCAGGTGTTCCTTTTTCATAAATAATGAATACAAATGTTTAAACCACTGCCGAACAATGCATTTTGATTGCGATAATTACCTGTTGACTGCAAAAATGTGACCATCCTGCTCACTTCCTTTTAGACCACCAACATGCAGTGTGTGCCACAAACTGATTCTAAAAAAATAAAAAAAACAGCAATAAAGTTATGTATATATTAAAACTACATGCTGACATCGACTGTTTTGCAGCTCTATTGAACCATTGAAAACGTAAAGGCCAAAATACAATAACGCAGTGGCAGTGGTAGCGGCCGTTTTTCGAAATCAGCTGTTTTTTAGAAAGTGTGGTGTCCAATGAAGCGACTCACAATACAGAGCAGTGGCAGCTAGCAGTACTGCTCAGTTTAGCCCAAATTCTAAATTCACTGCCACTGCCTTCGTCGCAGCAAATTTCGCATGCTGAATTTGACATAAATGAAACGCAGCCAACATCTGTTGAT
>NW_016226008.1:0-1358 GCF_001687245.7 Rhagoletis zephyria
AAAGCACATAAAAATTATTAAATGCACACTTCATACGTAGCACCGCAATCTATTTTCTCAAGAAAACAAATTTCTCTTTGGATTTAATGAATTTTGTGCAAAAAAGATTTTTATCTATGATTTGTGTTGTCAACGTTAGTTTATGGCGTATTTCATATTTTTGTTGCACATTTTCTTTATTCATAGCTATAGGGAGGAAGACTTACATTTTTGACAGTGAATGTATAAACCTATTCTCGCAATTAAATATACATAAGTAAAAGTACTTCTTGAATNTTGGTTTACCTGCAAATAAGGCAAACTGAGTAATGCCGCCACTGACTGACACATAGTTTCTATATTTTTTGTGATGTTGCTTTCACCACAGATTGAAACCAGACTCTTCGGAGTCGTTATTTCATGGTTTGTATTTTTTCGATCAAAAATAATCGTCCTGCATTTTTATTTTCCTGAAAATTTCTAATTGTTATAAAAACGCAGGCATTATTGTAGCGGTCAAATTTCTGATCGAAAAAAAAATTAATAATAGAATAATAGATTGGAGCCTACACATATGTTTGTTAGTGTTTGGCCGAGCTTCTCCGAAAAAAAATAAAAATAAAATCACAAAATACACAATTATAGATGATCAAAAAAATAAAAAGCAAAAATTTTGGTTGGCCAATGTAATTTTTGATATCTAAGCTCTCTTTGTCGAACACCAATGTGAGATAAAAATGAAATTCGAATCTCTTCATATTAACCAAAATTTGCGCTAGTTTTAAGCCATATATATATATATAACTTTGTTGTTGTTGTTCATGCTCATAACCTATTAATGCTAGCTAGTGAAAACATGATAGCAATCATGCCAACATGCTGTTACATACAGCAGCTTGTTACTTCGTACACTTTACGCTTTTTACTCTTTACTCTTTACTTGATTAATTCAAAATATTCTTATCGCACATCAACTCCAAGGACAGCAAGGCATCAAACATTGTACAGCATTTTGCAAAATAATCAATCTATTGCAGTGTTGTTAAAAGCTGACAACCATGACATATAGCACATAAGTACATACACACACTCCCAGTGGAAGGACAAGCAGTCATTTGTTTGAAGCAATTTTGGCTCTTCAAAACTTCCAGCAAAAACCAAAAAAACAACTAGCTACATCATGTTATTTAAGTACACAACTTGCCTCTTTGCTCCACAGTCATTGCAACACTACGTGAGAAAATAATTTTTTCTTAAAGGAAAGCCATTGCAGTAAAAGCTGCACAGTCATGTTCCATGGAGACGTTTATAACATGCATGTGTATATGTTCATATTTTGTATATCACCATTCACGTACGTACGTAGAGTTGGCCAGACA
>NW_016226009.1:0-1358 GCF_001687245.7 Rhagoletis zephyria
TATATTTTTTCGGTATAGAAAAATCCTTGGGGGTGAAAGCTTAAAAATTCCGACTTTACTTTTTCACATGGATTTTTGGACCACCCTAATGTACAATTCCATCACTCGAAAACTAATGCATGGACTCGAATGCAGTTTTCACCGATGTATTGCTTGTGGTCTTACTTAAAATANCCACCCTAATGTACAATTCCATCACTCGAAAACTAATGCATGGACTCGAATGCAGTTTTCACCGATGTATTGCTTGTGGTCTTACTTAAAATATAGAAGGAAAAATAGAGAGTTGCCACCCGTTTAAATTGATAAGGTAAAGTATCTAAATAGGTTTAAGAAGGCTTGCAGCCGCAAAGATTTTTGTGGAAGGTTGCAACCTGTTTGAAAATTTTTATTTAATTTAATTCATAAGATAAATTAAATATTCCAATATGGTATCAAACTGAAGAGGTTTAGGAAAGTGTGCTGCGGAAAATATTTTTCAGGGGGTTGTCACCTGTTTCAAAAATTGTATTGTACAATGCTGGTGTTAAACTAAAGTGATTTAAGTAAGTTTACTGTCACACTTAATTTTGAAAACTTTCAAGGAGAAAGCCGATACCTAACTAATTCTAAACACCTTTGAAAATATACATATTAACGTTAGTTAAGATTTATTAAAAATTAAGAATGCCTCATAAATCAAAATCAGTTTTTGGATGAAGATCACCCTTCATAAAGCTCTTTAAATGTATTTTATCTTTTATGTATTATGTGTGAGGGAGTGTCAACATAAAAATACTTTTAAGGCGCAGTGAAGTACGCCGGGTATTTGCTAGTTTTTATATGAACATTGAAGTCGGCTGTATTTTTTTATTTAAAAATTACTTATTTTAGTTAAGATGTTTTCCCAGACAGACGAGCGTACTGTGTACTTCTTTTCTCTGCAATAATGGTAAGTAACATACCAATACATATCTTTTATAGAGCTGAACTAGTTCGACGAGTTTAAATTTGCACACATAATAACTGTTAGCACTCTGTTATCACACTTCCAAAGCCATGCACATTTTCAAAGCCATGTTAAATATTTTTTATGCACTTGTGAGCTCATACAATTACAAAACTTTTGCGTACGTACATACATGTTTAGCACTTGTAGTTTTTTATATACATACATATGGACATAATATAGTACGTGGGTTTCCAAAAGCTTTGCAAACAATTTCTAAATTAAAAGGATCTGCAACAAAATTAAATTTATAAAGTTTCATTTGCAGTTCAAAAACACAAGCTAAACTAAGGTGATAATAAAGTGTGTATGAACAACAACTTTGAAGCAAGTGTTTGTATTGTTATAATATACTCGTATATTTAGAATA
>NW_016226011.1:0-1358 GCF_001687245.7 Rhagoletis zephyria
GAATAGCTTCCAATGTTGCTTGTAAAATGAGCCCTATCTTTAACTAAATGGGCAAAAAGGTTACCTAAAAATTAAATTAGTTCAAAAGACTGTTACGTTACAAATAGCTTTCCACCGAAAACATATTGGTAATGAAGAGTATGTGGAANCCGAAAACATATTGGTAATGAAGAGTATGTGGAACTATTTTATTTTCCTGTGAAATAAGGCCGAAAATGCTCGAAGAAAACTATATTTTTCCTTTTTTTAATTTGGTGGATTCCGCGCCAAAAAACTTTTTAATATTTTGGACTGTTACATTACATTAAAAAATACTCCCGACTTGATTTACATATAGAAAACTAATCGCTGATTTTTTTTGTCGAATACCTTTTTTATTAACTTCAAAGGCAAGCGAACAGAGGCAAGTATAATGCAAAAAAGTGGTGCACCTTAAATATAAACTACCCTTTAGTTTCATGTTGTGCTTTTTAATTTTCGTTTATTTAAAGGTGTCTCAAAAATAAGTGAATTTTCATGTTTTAGAGAAGGAGACTTGCGTTAATATTGATGTTGTCCGATACCTTAGAATATGTATGACCCAGATATAATCCAAAATCTGCGAAACCTGAGAAAAAAAAATTTTCCCCTTGGTTTCGTTTTCGGCGATTTGGGCCATATGCGCGTGTGTATATTGTGTTTTTTAAACGGATATTTTCAAGCCCGGAGTTTGATTTGCTGATCGCGTTATTTGCGTTTCAGTTTTTTATTTCGAAATTTGTATCAACGAATAAAGATGGCTGCAAATATCAATAAAAAACTAAGTGAAATATGGGAATTTTTGAAGCTTTTCCCTCTTTTCCCTACACTCATTTTTTCGACTGAATTATCCCTACATGTACCAACACTGATTTATCAGAAATAACTATTAATATTTCTGTGTTATTAAAAGAACTAGCGATCGCAATAAGTATAAAAAATCATTGTGATTAAAAACTCGCAATCACTCATTTCACTGTTATTGAAAAATCGCTATTTCGCCCATCACTAATAGCCATCCCCAGAAAGTCTGCTGTCATGGGCGTATGCAGGTACCGGTTAATGTGGTCCAAAGCTATGCGGTAACATACATAACAAAAATTATTCCGATGAATTGATAACCTGCTCCTTTTTTTGATGTCGGTTAAAAAGAGAAAAATTTTTTGAGGTAAATTATTATAAATTTTTAATAGGTATATTTTAACATTTCTAATTAAATTTACATTAAAACAAGTAAGAGCAGCGCTGTCTTCGGCTATGCCGAAGGCTTCATACCTTTCATGAACATCTGCAAATTTTACTTTGACAGATTACTGCTTTTGAATACATCTGCATACATC
>NW_016226012.1:0-1358 GCF_001687245.7 Rhagoletis zephyria
TAAATAGGTATTTGATATGTATTATACTTTAAGCCAAGTAAAAAAATATAAACAAAAAATGTCAAGTTAAATTAAAAAATTAAAATAAATAAAGGATGAGTAAAGCTACGCTTTTGCTAACAACAAAAACAGCTTTATTATTTTGATTTACCAGTAAAAATTAATAAAGATGTATGTACATATATATTTTCTAGTGCTGAACTTTCATAATGTTGATGCACTATTTTTTAGCAATTTTTTTTTTTTTGCTTGAGTATTTGTTGTTAAATTTTTTTCTGGCAGATGTGATTCCAGCAAACATCTTCGCTGAACAGAATCGACTTTGCACTTTCGCTTACTCATCCACCTGATCAACTAATATTTAGTTCTAGTAATATATAAGTATGTATTTATAAGATGGCGTTTTCGCACGTCACTAGTTTAAATCGATAACACGCGAACACATTGGTGTAAGAGCAATGACAGCACTAGAAAGCCCTGCAAAATTCATACACAGCTCGACTTGGACAATCGATCAAAAATTCAACATCTTCTTGCCACTTTTCAACTTTACCTTTTGTTTTCGGTTTGTACTTATCAACTGCTGACCACTTAAAAAGTTAGTACATACCTAAACACATACGCAGCTCCTAATTTTAGTAATGAATTCATGCATTTATTATAGCTTGAAATTGGC
Source organism: Rhagoletis zephyria (assembly GCF_001687245.7). Lineage (NCBI taxonomy): Eukaryota > Metazoa > Arthropoda > Insecta > Diptera > Tephritidae > Rhagoletis > Rhagoletis zephyria. The sequence continues at coordinate 677 of NW_016226012.1, forward strand.
ATTTGATTTGCTATAAAATCACTTACCACGACGCCCTCAGTACTCGATGTCAAACTAGTTTAGTTGGTTCTAAATATTTTACTATTCCATTCAATTCATTCGTTTTATTTTTTCATCGTTTAATTTACAATTTTATTCTGTTTTGCGTAGTTAAAAATGATTTTAGTACAATTATGAGTAGTTAACAAGCTCTTAAGCGAGCTATGAAAGTTGCGATCGAATTATGTATCTGCGAGTAGTGGACTCTTTTTCAGATTGGCANGTGGGGACCCGTACTAAGACTGATCGACGAATACAACACTGACAAGGATTGAACGGACCACACTGAACATACTCAACTATAGACTTCACTAGACAAACGAAGGACAGCAATACGGCAGATTGTATTTGACCGCCTTCAAGCGAAGTTGTTAAGCTAGTCGTAGCATTTAAAGTTAAAATTGATATGTAACCGTGTGTGTGCGAATAAACGTCCAGTTTTGTAAACATTAAAAGCGCGTTTTAATTAAAGACTAAGAGGATTGGGAAGGCCATTCCTACAAGTGGTGTCATGAAGTGGCATAAAATCCACTCCTGTGAGTTAAAACATTAAAATAAACTGTGCGTACAACTATGCAAATAAGCGTTTATAACTACATGTTATACATATGTATGTGTTTTGTGTGTGCCGTGCGATATGCTA
>NW_016226013.1:0-1357 GCF_001687245.7 Rhagoletis zephyria
AATAAATTTTTGAAAAATGGGCGTAGCTAATTTATTCAAAATTGATGCTAGCAACAATTCTTTACCATGACATACGTTTATTGGAAAATTTTGGAAAATGGGCGTTGCACCGCCCACTTATGATCACATACATATATGTATATCGGTAACCGTTCTACCAATTTNTAAATTTCAGAAATGCTTGAAACTTCAATAATTCGAAATTTAAGGACGCTAATTTACTCAAAATTGATACACCCCGGCTTACCATCTAGCGGTAGCTTTCGGAAAGGTGAAAAAACATATATTTAATACTTGCGCCGGGTATTTAATGTTCGGCTCCGCCCGAACTTAGACTTTCTGACTTGTTTTATTTTGGCTTTTTGTGTTATTTAAGATATTTCCTAACTTAATTCTTATTTACGAATTTTTGTTGCTAACAAATATTACTGAATACACAATAGTCTGCTTAGCTGTATACATACCCATGTATGTGTGTATAATACTCACCTATTCAAAGACGCTCTAATCCTTGTACAAACCCATGTTGGGGAATTAAGGAGCATGCTGTGGGTTTACACTAGTTCGCAGTGCTTACTAATATATGGGCGTGTACATTAGACCGTATCAAAAAAAAAAACGTTCGCCATGAGTCTAAAGTATGTTTGCAAGGCAATTTGGAAAAAAAAATGTTTGGGAAAGCTTTGTGGTTGCTTCTTTATATCTTTCGACCCGTACTTGTATTGTTCCAAAGTTCTCCTACCCAGCAGATCTCAGTTCCTACCACCCAAATGTCAGTAAATTAAAGGTACATTAAAATCGTAAACTTTTGCCGAGGAAGTGTTTCGATTCAGAGGTAATTTAGTTTTTTTTTTGCCGAACGTAGAGGCTCTTTTTTAAATCATGTTGTATCGACGATTTTGTGAGGAGACAATTTTTTGCTCAATTACCTGAAGTGCCCCGTTGTAGTACTTACCCATTAGATCTCAGTTCTTTTCACCCTAAATTACCAACCCAAAGTTATTAAATTAAAGCGCCCTAAAAATTATTAACATTTTGCTAAGGAAGTTTATTGATTATTCCAGTACAACTTGTTAAAAAAAAATGTATTGCCGTCGAATGTATGTAAGCATCACCAAAAAAATTAAAAAAGGTTTTGCCAAAAAAATACATTTTTTTTTTCGAAATTCCTTGGTAAAACTGCTTTACTCTCAGAGGTGTATGCCGAACTGCTCCTTGTTTGTTTCTAAGGTTAATGCACATAAGTACTTTCTTAAATTTCTTTAGTTTTTATATGAAAATTTGTATGTATATTAGGCGGCATCACTCCACATACAAAAAAAAAATCGGTACTGTTTTTCCATTGGAATTATAAAAC
>NW_016226014.1:0-1357 GCF_001687245.7 Rhagoletis zephyria
ATGTTCGGCTCCGCCCGAACTTAGACTTTCTTACTTGTTTTTTTTTCTAGTTTACCAAGCTCTGTCTACCTACTGAAACCACACATACTGGTACCTACATATGTATGTATGTACGTGCATACCGTTGGGAGGAATTCATGGAATCAGCCACTGCTCTCGTGGTACCCACTTTCTCTTTATTTTATGCATTGCTTTTTTTATAGTCAAACAAAAAACTCAATAAAGAGCCGCGTTTACCTTGAATCGCTTGAAATTTGATTAAAAAATGGATACGTAAACTTTGCGGTCGGATAAACAAGCAACAAAACAAATAAGCACACACACATACATATGTATATACACATTTGTACACATTTTTCTATGTAAACATTTTGTGTCTGATTTGGTTGGAGGAATGTGTTTATCCCTTTTTTTTTTTAGTACTTTGTCAATCAGCCGAAATAGACAAAGCTCAGAAGTGTGTGTGTGTGTGTGTGTGTATGTGTGTGTGGTTTTCGGCAAAATTACAACGTAAAAATTATGCAAACAAAGGGGTGGTTTATATTTACTTTAATACTTATGTATGTATACCTTTGTGTATGTGCACCCAGCGGAAACAAATGATATGTTAGGTAAATATGCAAACAGATTGCTCCAAAAGAGGTACTGCTTCAATTTCTTTTTTTAACTGTCACTGAATTTAAAATTTATTTATTCTTCCGATGAAAGGATTACAGAATACTTTAAAGTTTTAAAGTCATAAAGTTAAGACATTGTAGTACATACAAAACTTGGGGTTGCCAGGTAAAATATTCAGGGATAGTTATTTTAATGCCCTGCTTTTGATTTAATTTTCTTCTCCTTCCGAAAGTTCTTCCTCATCGAATAAATTGTGTCAAAAAATGGTATTACCTTTCGTTGGTATTTATTCACCAAATATAACAAGTGGCAGGCTACTGTGTAGTGGAGAATATCGCTATTACATATAAGCAACCCAGCAGGAATTTTATATTTCTCGAGCGAAATTAAAGCCCAATTGAAGGCCTATTTAAAAATAAAAAGGGCTCCACTCGTCGAAGGCCTCACTACTTAAATTTCGTCGAAGAAATATCAGAAGGCATCCTTGAAGAATCATCCACTACCTACTATTATGTACTTCTCAAAAACCACACGGGCGCAGCAAAATTCGGAATGTACTTGAAAATTTTCAGGATTTGAGGAAATTGTCCGGCCCCGTACTTTCGTGATAATTGAGTGGAAAACGAACAACTGCCGAAGGTAAATTCTAAAGATAACTAATCATTTGTAGTCGTTAATGCCTAAGTTCAGAAGTTCAGCTCAACTTCCTTTGTCTGCACTTGTAAAAAGGGTTGTCTTT
>NW_016226015.1:0-1357 GCF_001687245.7 Rhagoletis zephyria
ATTTTTAGCGCATAATTTCAAAAATGCCAAATTTTGAGTTGTGCTTCTTCAGAAGACGGTGTGCAATATATAAAATAAACAGCTTGAATTGTGTATTGCTATTTATGAAGGACTAAATAGCCCTCGAAAATGATTGTTTGTTGTTACTTAAAAATATTTCTTTTTATAAATATTTACCTTAAAACAAACTTCTCAGTCGCGAAAACTGGACAGGCTAGTAGAAAGTGTTGAAGTGATTCCAAATCAACAACATCTAAGGAACTTCGGCAGTAGGAAGGACTTGCCAGAACCCCACCACTTTGCAAGTACAGGGAGTTTTTCTAACCAATCTACCCTGGGCCAGAAAGACCTTGCAATTCCGCATATCCAAAGTTTTCGCCTAGAGTTCGTTGAACTAAAACAAGGCTCGTCTGTCCAACACTGAACCATAGGTGGTTAATAGCGCCTCCACTCGTTCTCTGTCCGATGATATCATTGCCCTTGTGCATATGAAAGTCTAATTAAAATATTTTCGGACACAATCGAGTGGGAGGTCACTAAATCTTTAATCAATCAGTGAATTCATGGTCTCAATTGCCGCTTGGCAATAGAAATACTCGCCCCATATTCTTGAGCAGATTGCTGTCTACTGTTACTTCAATTTAAGTCCCTTCGGGATGAAATGCTACATAAGTCTGGAAATATCAACTGGATGTTCCAAACCTTTCATCAATCCTTCACCAGTACGGAAATGGGTATGGAAAAAAATGTATGGAGAAATTTCGAAGTCGCTGTGATCAGTGTAATATAAGACTTAACCATAAGCTCCACGTTGGCTGTCTATGGAATCAACTCACAGCGATTGGTTATCCAGGTTAACTGCTAACAGTTAAATTTCCTGCCGAGTCTCTTTGCTGAGGATTCGTGACACCCTTCTACACTTTCGCAAAAGGCTCTATATGAAACCTTCTTCGCCGCGTTAATTTCAATTATATGAAATTCCCAGTCAGATGATATTTTGCTTGCGCAGCCTATTAAAGAATCGTCTGTTTGACACTTTAAGATTCAACTAAGCCGAAAAAATATTCGCAGAAGAAGCAAACAAGTTCTAGAAAATCTCAAAAAGTATAGAAATATCCCTAAAATATCCCGACTTATCTTTATAAATTTTTTTTCTGCTCAATAAATATCAGGCAAAAATCCCCTTTTATTTTTAGTTATACTTGGCAAGAGTTATCCATTTATTTCCATGAAATATACAAACATGCGTGTTGAACGCTTAAAGCAGGACTTGAAATGAGCTTAAGTAAATGCTACATATATACATTTCATCGCAGGCGATTCGTGTGGACAGGCCAAAAGGTAACTTAAGCTGCTT
>NW_016226016.1:0-1357 GCF_001687245.7 Rhagoletis zephyria
TCGCTTAGGCGGTTACAGCGCCAAATAAGAAGAAGAAGAAGAAATATATGTATGTATATATGTATATTGAGCCAAGACCACATATTATATCACAAGTCATTCAAGATAGGTTAGGTTAGGTATAGAAGAGCGTCCCATGTGGGTATCACTTGGACTCTGTATGACTGTATCCTTTGTAATACCACAAGTGCTCAGCAAACAAAAAAAAATGGTAAGCTAGTGATATGAACTCGTATATATTGCTCTGCGGTCATCTAGGCCATCAAGGAAGTTACTGCCATTATTAGGTGATTTTTGTCCTTATCCTCATCCATCCAGCCTAGCTGCTGTTCCATTTGACATCTTTCATTGGTCATTTCCATAAATTTTGCTATAGCCTTGCAATTTCCTTACATGACGGTGACATATATATATATATATACCTTTTATCAGGAGAAAATTTGGTAGCGCCTTGGCGACTGTTGTCTTCGCTTCTTCTGTTGAAGATAAAATGGTATAAAACCTACATCGTAAGTTTTTAAAAATTCCAGTCCACTCCTCGTTTGTTCAGTGAAAAATTAAAACGTCTTATTTATTTATATTCCATATATACATACTTACCAGAGGCATATGTTAGTACATATGTATGTATATAGACATATATATTTAGTTACAAATTTCTTTTTAGTTAATATGTTCTTCGGTTTTTCTCACATACTGGGCACACTTCTTCGCCCTGGGTGTCCACAGTTTTTGCAATACATTCCTCTTCCAGCGCTGGGTCACTTTCATGGAACTTCATTGATTGTAAATATCTTGTTGCTACTGAATATCTGGAAAACAATTGCTGGCCGTTTTAACAATCACATTGTTTAGAAGTATGGAAAAAGAGGATGCTCGTCCCCTGTGTTTGTTGTATGTAGTATGTTGGGAAAAAACAGCGGCGACAGTGTACTGATTCTGAAAAACAGAATACAAATTTTTGTTTTCGTGAGTTTACTAAATAGTTTTATATTATAATAAAATTATTGTAAGGACTGCATTTGAAACAATTGTTCATCACTAAGTGCGAAAAACTTCTTTTACCTTCTCAACGAACACCAAAACTTCATAGATCACAAGTTAATACCCAACATCATTCTCCAACTCATCTCTAACTTTGGACTGTAAGTTGAAATGAACTTGAGAAAAACAATTTTCACCAACATGGCGCCAAACAAACATAGTGAAACCAAAGCTATGTTAAGAGGAAAATTACGAACAAGAAGTTAATAATGTCCTCAAAGAAAATAAAACGCGAACTAAATCGAGTGGTAGACCTACAGTCGGACTGTAGATGTGAATTATTTTAATAAAATATTGATTAACTCCATATTAC
>NW_016226017.1:0-1357 GCF_001687245.7 Rhagoletis zephyria
TTACATTCTGCACTTCGCAGATGCTTTTTCATAGTTTGGTAATACAAAATAAAAAAAGAAAAAAATGTGTTAATATTTTAATATCATGGGACCTTCTGGAATTTAACCAATAACAGCAAGCACCTCTGCAAACTCAGCTGTAGCCAAAGGTATGTAAATGTACACTTGTAATAATGATTCAAACAAATTTAATTTCAATTGAAAACACATTTCTTTGAAAATAATTTTAAATCGCATACAGGGAAAACCCAAAAAGATTGAAAAATAATGATAGCTTTTTCGTCTGTCGATTTTAGAGCTGGTTCGGAACTATGGAATTTTGGCATAGTTCGGAACTACCGAAAAAAGGATTGAGCGGGGGGCAATTGACACTTGCTAGGACATCGCCATGTTAAATTCAGTACAGAACCAGTTCGGCACTAGTGCGTTTCCCGACAGGCCACATACATAAGTATTTATTGTACATACGTGCATACATAGGTTTATGTAAATATATTAATAAACACACAAATCGAGGTCGTATACATATTTATTTATATATATACACACATACATAGTTCCCCTTTTTTATTTTTCAACAGGATACTGTTTCTAAGCAAATTATGCAGTGGCACCATCAAAGGATGTACGCAAATAAAGTTATTTCCTTTGATACACGTTTAACTATTTTATCGCCCACATACTTATATACATACATACGTACATATACACATATTCTCTTTCAATTACTAACCTGAGAACGCCGCATAAAGTTATATTGCAAAACACGAGTACGCTTAAGCACATAACTCTAAATANGCATGCATAGAGCGCATAACACTACACTTTTCAAAGGTGATATACTTATTATAAGTAGATATATGTATACATACATACTCCTTTCTAAGCATACATACATATGTATGCATGTGTGTACTTACATTCTGTCTTAAAAGTACTGGGAAGTATTAAATACTTAAAACTTAATACTTGGCGCGTTTGGCGCTATCTCCCAAGTACAGTGGAAATTGTGCATATTATGGAGAAAGCAGCTTTTTGAATCGCTATATCTCCGAAATGGTAATTCCTAGGAACAAAAGTGCTAAAACAGTTTTTTTAGATAATTGACTGATCTACACTTTTGTAATACACTCAGCTTGACTGACAAATGCAAACAACCAATTTATGTGACCTCTGACCTAGAATAAATCTTTTTGCGCATGTGGAATCGATGGCACCTTTTCACATTTCATTTATAAAGGCGTTCCCAATATTCGTACCAAATTTCAGCTCGTGGAAATTTAAAAAAAATATTTCTTTTAAATTATTTTAAATCTCTTAAAAAACAAAAATAACCTAAATGACTATTATATAGCGC
>NW_016226018.1:0-1357 GCF_001687245.7 Rhagoletis zephyria
TGTATACTAAACTAAAAGTAGAGTTCTATATTCCACCTCTTAGACAATGTGGTCTAGGTCATAAACAATTTTCTTGTAAAAAAAACTTGCATCAAATGTGGGAACACTGAATGTGATGCAATGCAATGCCACCAAAAATGTATTTTTTGTTATAGCGCTGTTTATGTGTTATCCGACAATAGAAGGAACAGGAAGTCAACCACATCAGACGCGAAACTTTTATGTACTAATAGTTCGTACTTGCACCTTGAAACTAAATTTAACAATTTGGGCCACGCTTTTTCCGCCAAATATTCAAACGAATCCTTTCAACGCTGAGATTGAGAGTCCTCGCGTTACTGAAGAGCTTTGAAAATCTTCTCCTCTTGGGAGTTTTCGATCTTTCTTTCACCAGATTCAACACTCCTCTTAGATAGAAGACCGATCCAATCAGGATCGGGGGTAGCCACCATATTCCTAATATCATAGAAAATAGCTCGGCGGGTGGAACGGATACAATTACCTATAAACTACTAAAGGCCTTATCTGGGACCGCACTAAATAGCATTAATTAATTAATAATTTTTACTAATTAAATACCTGATGAATGACGGACAATAGTGCCACCTCCAAGGGAAGACTGCAACCTTAATATTATTTCTGATCTTGGGAACAAACCAAGTTCTATATAGGAAATGAAAATCTGCTATAGTATGTATAAATTNTCGGAAGTGCTCCGCGAACTAAGAACTACAAGGAGTGGATTATAAACTTCCTTGCGTTCAAAAAATTACAACTAGGTAATGAAAGAAGTAGATGTGAGGAACAGGTTCCTATATGGCACCTGCCTTTTTTCCTCTTTCCCTTTACCATTTGTACCAGAAAACTACATAACATTGATGTCGTATAAAATAAAACAGCAGACTCAATCGCGAAGCTAAAACAGAAAGCAGTTAAAACTAGTTCTCGCAACAATATCAAAAACTTAACCTACCATATAACCTGCTCAAAATCAGGCTTAAAGTACTGGAGCAAACCTTTATATCTTCCTCCAATAAAAGGAATAGAACAAGCTAAAATGCTTAGAGAGGCAATAAGTGCATCTTTCGCGGCTATCAAACATTATAGGGAAATAATTGAAAACTCATACAGAAAGTCAAATCTGTTCAAGTGCCTAACCTCCATAAAGGCAGGCCTATTTCCTCAAGTACAGATCCATAGAAGCAAAATTTTCTGTGGCAGAAACACTAAGTTCCATTGAAGAGTATGAGACGGCGCAACACTTTTTGTGAAAATATTCGAAGAATCTCATGATAAAAGGGTTTTGACTGAAATTAAGGCAGACATGGCTTGTGAAACTAGGTTAGGTGAAAGTGAT
>NW_016226019.1:0-1357 GCF_001687245.7 Rhagoletis zephyria
CTAAAAAATTCGAGTCCCCTACTCCAGTTTCTTCATCAATAATTTCAGATACGATCTTTATGAATAAGTGAAAGTTTTATTTCACATACAGTTACTCACAAAATTAACAAGTATGCGCCGATTTTTTAGTATTCATGCTAAAAAAGTTAGGTAAATTTTTTATTGAAACATGGCTTATATATTAACAAACACCATATACGTATGTACATATGTAAATCCAAGTTTCAAACATTGNAGTTACAGTAACAAAGGCTCTTGAACTTATGCTAAAATACGTATACAAGGGTTGTAGTGGTGTACAAAGTAAGGTTGCATTTTGGTGTAATAAAGTATGGAATGTAGAGATGATTTAATTTCTCATCATACCGCCAGCCCTGAACCATAGTTTCAGCCAGAAGTTGGTAGCAAGGCGATTTTCGTGATCGGTCGTTTATAAGTGCCCTTTCCAGTGCGTACTGTGACAACTCTCACGCACCCGTCGAGGCCTGCATAGACTTCTTCGATTTTGCCCAACATCCACTTTGTCGGAGGAATGCTGGGATCCTTGATCACTACGAGTTTTCCGGGTGTCAGGTTAGGTTGAGCGGTAGTCCATTTAGTACGATGTTGGAGGGAAGTTATGTACTCCAAACTCCAGCGTTTCCAAAAACCTTGTGCCATGTTGCGAATATGATTCCATGAAGATTTCAGTGAGAATTTAGTTGATATTGTAGGTTCCGGAGTAGCAGTCAATGGCTCTCCAATTAAAAAATGCGATGGCGTCAGTGGGTTTTGATCTGCGTCTGAAATGCTACACAATGGTCTGCTGTTCAGTATAGCTTCAATCTGCGTCAACAAAGTGTATAGCTCTTCGAAGGATAGCAGGGTTTCACCTATCACTCTTCGTAGATGATGCTTAATGGACTTCACATTTGACTCCCATATCCCACCGAAATGTGGCGACGAGGGTGGGATGAAGTGCCACGTTGTGCCATCTCTAGCCAAATGAGAGTAGATTTCGTGATTGAAAGATTCTTTGAGTAAACTTTTATGCATGTCCGTCAACAAGCGATGAGCACCATGGAAATTGGTGCCATTGTCGCTATACAAATTGCTGCACTTGCCGCGTCGCGAAGTGAAGCGTTTGAATGCCGCAATAAAGGCCTCGGCTGTTAAGTCAGTGACCAATTCAATGTGGATCGCCTTCGTTGACAAACATACGAAAATACATATGTACGATTTACAAATTCTTGGACGTTTACAGTTGGTCATTTTGATGCTAATCGGTCCTGCGAAATCACATCCCGAGTTAAGAAATGCTCTAGCTGTCTCCAGACGCACTGCTGGCAAATCTGCCATCCGCTGCGCAGAAGTTTGT
>NW_016226020.1:0-1357 GCF_001687245.7 Rhagoletis zephyria
ACTTGTAGTAAGCTAGAAAATGCTAACATGAAACTAGTTGACAGGTAATGCAGGAGATTGTTTTCTTTAACGCGTTTCTATTTAAATATCCTGCACTTCGCAAATACTTTTTCGAATTGAGGAGAATTAAAAGGAAGATCGAAATGCCATATTGTCATTCACCCTCATTGCGAGAGTGGTGTCGTATGCAAGTCGTTTTTCGAGAGTCGAATCGTATCGAAAATTTCACGTCATTGCCTAAAATTTCCTCTCGACTAGTGTATTAAACCGGAAAAACTTGGCAGCACTGTATAGTTTTCGACGATTTTGGTCGTTTACTTATTTCATTACGACAATAGACAATGCTACTGTTGTCGAGTCGTACAATTTAGCCTAATTTACGACCTACGCNTTTAGCCTAATTTACGACTTACGCAATGAGGCTGATTTTGAAGTTATGTCTGACGGAATTCGAATATGGGACCACCTACAGCAGAATATGTAAACAAATATGAAATGTAATAAAATAAATTAAGTAAATAAAAAAAATATATATATGATGACTATTTCGCGGTCATCGCCATAGAAATATAGTTACATATAATAGTGACTTTTACCTCTTTCCTAATAAACTTAAAGTTAGCTTATAGTTAGATACTTTTCCTGCAGAGTAATAGCAATGATAAGTTTAAAACCAATAGTAATTCTAATGTCAATTGTAATTGTAATTGTAATGGTATTAGTAACGCTAACGGTATAGTATTGATACATGTCAAAGACTAGATATTTCATACAAAAGTCGTGAGAGGACTAAGCATACCCTGTTTTTTTTTTTTTAATTTGCTTTCGACACCAAATTTGTGCTAACCAAGCTTTTGCATCTTACAAAATAAGTTTAAGCGTCACGCATCAAAATCGTTGCAATGGCTACACAACAACAAAACATAACAGTTGTCACTTTCTGATAGCATGTGAGGCATTGCATGCCTGTCCATTGCGAAAAACTGAAGCAATAACTATAATAAAATTAATACATGCATACCTAGCAGTACGTATGTATGTGCATATTTTGCCCTCCGCTCTTCGCCACCGCAACTTACTTGCTATCAGATTGATTGCAAAAACGTTTAATTGTAAATTGAATAACAGTAGCAATTTTTATGACATAAGTTTCATACAAAACAATAACAATCAATTAAGTATGGCAGCCCCAAAAATGTATATAAAGCTAAGTGTACACGGTAGAGAAAAACCGCGAGATTTAGACAAAAATCTCGCTAGAGACGTGTAAACACTCAATAGAGATCTACGAGAGACTCGCCTACAAAATCTATGTGAGAGTTATTTAGCGAGACTTTTTCGTCGTGTACACAGTCCA
>NW_016226021.1:0-1357 GCF_001687245.7 Rhagoletis zephyria
ACGTTCCTTCAGTGTGATTGCCGTAAGAGCGTTCCAGCTTTTCCACGCATTTCACTGTCAAATGGAGAAAGAGACATTTTATTCCGATGTGTGAACAGGCAGAAAGACCTTTCTGTCACATTTCGGAAATCAGCTTCAGAAATAAAAGTTGCAAGATGTGACTGCAATCGAGAGAGCGCAAATCGATTTCGGAAATACATTTCAACTCGCTCATGCTGCACTAGCAATCTGCAATTCGCCTTTCGGCCGGGGTCCGAGTTTTCTCTCGGCAGTCCTATTTTCGCACTATTTAATAGATACCTGAATTTCTTACTCACTAGTATTTTTTTAGTTGTGTACGATGAGAATTACAACATATACTTTTTTTTTAACGAAAATCACTGTTTGAAGAAATTTATTTACTAACCATCCAAGCACTGCAAAATGGACTTTGGACTGTTTTTTTTGCAAATTGAAAGAAAACAAAACCCATGCGACTCATACAAACATATGCTGCCACAGAGAATTACAATTTGAAAGTATTTATTTAAATTAATTTTTGCCGTTGTTATGGAACTTTTAGTTGACCTCGCCAAATTGACTGGGCATAAGAGGGTTAATTATTTCCTTCTAAGCGAAAAAAATTATTTTAGAATCTCATACATATTACATAGCATACAATTAAATTTGTATGTAAGTAAGTATAACCCCTGTTCTTCCAACAACCACATCTTCATTTAAACTCTTGCTATTATGCAATGCGGAAGCCGGTTATATAACAAAGAGATTGTAGCAACTACTATTATCTAATTTTGTTTCTGGCCTGAATTCCCTCAGAAACGTGCCCAATCGTGCCTTTTCCAGCAATCACTTTACACTCAATGAAATTGAGTTAAACTAGGCCAACAAGTGGTCAAATTAGGTGAGCAGGAGGAACGCTTTGGGTTAGCTGAACACTAGTAATAAGTTTTTATTTCCTGCTAATGCGGTCATTTAATTTAATTTACTCCATCTAAAGTTGAACTTTTGGTTTTTTACTAAAGTCACTGGGAAGCGGCGAAAGGTACGCAAAATAAACGGTTCTACGTGACCACTTGGCGGAATCCCTTTACCTTAGACGCTATCACAGAGCTGTTTGTGGGTAGCTAAAGAGTGGCTGAACGGTAGCTTGCATTTGGTTTAACGTTTTCAAAGTGCCTGGCTTANGTAAAATTTTAAAGTTCTTATCAAAGCAAATTTGCAAGAATTAAGCAGCTCGTAAACGGTTTCCAACTCGAAATGTGCACTAAATTTTGGGTGAGTATGAATTAAAATTAAATAGGTTCCTTAAATTAAATGTATTTGCTCCACAGCCCATTTTTGCCTTCCTCCTGCTCGC
>NW_016226022.1:0-1086 GCF_001687245.7 Rhagoletis zephyria
GGGAATATATCGGGATTTTTGGGGCTATTTTCGTATTTTTGGGACATCTCCGAGATTTTCCGGGTTATCGGGAATATATCGGATATACTCAGACTTTTAAAATGTCCGTTAATCTGATCTTTTGGGTGAAAACCCGGTTTTTGACAGGCGGAGGTCAGCTTTACTACAAATGTTTGTACATATGTATACATATATGTACATAAGCTACTAAGAAACCGTCAACAATATGTACATATGTATGTACATACATACATACATATGCATTAGGAAATTACGCAATTGACAAAAAAATGACTACATTGAAACTTTTCTAAAACATAAATTTAAAAATTTGTCGATGATTTAAATGGTTNCTAAATGGTTATTTTTTAAACGGTAAGATTTAAAAATCATTTCGGAACTGAAAAAATGTATCTCTTAATTTCCAAGAAAATCACTAGCTTCTCAAATTGTAAAATGTTACTAAATTTATTAATTGACGAGTTTGAACTGATTTTATGAAGTTTGTAAACTTAACAAACTTATAGCCGCACTCAGAAACGTTTATTAAGTTATCGTTAAATATTTCTTGATTAATTATCACTAAACCTATTAGTTAACAATTCCACTCATAGCCAATATTTAGGGAGCCGAAATCTGAGAAANAACCCCGAAAATCTCGAAGTAGCCTCGAAAAACCCGAAATAGTCCCAAAAATCCCGATATATTTCCGATAACCCGGAAAATCTCGAAGATGTCCCAAATATACGAAAATAGTCCCAAAAATCCCAATATATTTCCGATAACCCGGAAAATCTCGAAGATGTCCCAAAAATACGAAAATAGTCCCAAAAATCCCGATATATTGCCGGGAACCCCGAAAATCTCGAAGTAGCCTCGAAAAACCCGAAATAGTCCCGAATTTCCCGAAAATCAAGAAATTGTCCTAAAAATTCGAAAGTAGTCCCAAAAATTCAAATACATTCCCCAGAACCCCGAACATCTCAAAGTAGTTTAGAAAAACCCGAAATGGTCCCAAAAATTCCGAATTGGCCCCAAAAATCCCGAAATAGTCCCTCAGATCCCGGGAACCCCGAAATTCTCGAA
>NW_016226022.1:1147-1357 GCF_001687245.7 Rhagoletis zephyria
CCAAGTAGTCCCGAAGATCCCTATACGGTCCCGAGAACCCCGAAAGTTTGGAAGTAGTTCCAAAAATCCCGAAGATTTTCGTGGAACTGGAAGTTGGTAGATTCCTGAATATCGTATTTGTGTTGCATAAAAAAGTATTACATATTTAGCTGAAAAATTTAGAATCCAATTGATTCGCTCTCAAATCAAATCACAAATCAATTTGATTTC
>NW_016226023.1:0-1357 GCF_001687245.7 Rhagoletis zephyria
GTCTGTTAGAGATGAGTTGGAGAATTGTGTTGGATATCAACTTGAGAACAATGAATTTCTCCAGGGTTAGAGAAATATTTTTTTGGTGTTTATTGGGTCGATTCTCTTTACAGCCAGATGTTGATCACNAAGCTCCGCATTGATTATTGCGAATGCGAAAGCGAATGCGAATATTCGCACCAACCCTGATATGTACATACATACGTATTTGAACTTGTCGAAGTCGTAGTAGCTCAGATATATGGGTTTTGTTCACTTTTTATATATACGTACATATGTACATATTTATGTACATAATATGCGTTCGTATTTGGAGACTTTGTTTCGACTGTTTTCTTGTATGTATTTCATACGAATTTCTGCGTGTGCTTCCATTTGCTGATTATTTATTTATTAGAAGTTGGAGCCATGCCAAGAAAAACAGATTTTATTCTTCAGACTTTGAAGGTGGATAGTTTTCTTTCTTTGTGATTGCCTCCTAAGATGTATGTTTATGCTTTTGTTTTTACTGGATGTCCTCTGCTTTTTTTAGGTGAATAACAGATTTCTTTTAATCAAACTAAGAAACTTCATAGTTTTACTTGAAAGCATATTTGTACATTCAATATGCCCTCTATGAGTGCCAGGGACGCACATCCTTTAAGTCAAGGTTGTTCCAACGTCTGTTAAACTGCCACGGATGACACTGAGGAGGTTATGAATTTTGGAACGAATGTTCATCATCCAATGTCAATTTTGGTTTGTGGACAAACCGGTCTCAACGTTGCGCCATATTCCCAACAAAGATTTAGGCTAGAGGACTATTAAAGAATTATAGCATTCTTTACAAAAACAGACTAACGGCTCAATTCTGTATCAGTGACAAATTCTTGTCACAGTTTTTATTACGAAAAAATATATGAAAAAGTTTAAATTTGTCAGTAAAAAAATGTTTGTCACTGACAGAGAATTGGGCTATAAGTTCTCGATATCGAGAAAAAGCTCAGATATCTACACGCATTTTGACATTGAATTCGTGGTGGTATCTATGGTCTACTGTTTTTCTAATTATTCTCCAATCGAATTCTAACATACATACATAGTTCTCTAACCGGAAAAATGCATTAGAATACTATAAATAAAATCTCTCTCTAACATTACAGACTGTGTTTTGCTGGGTTAAGTGTCAGTTTTCAAAAAGTTCCAATAGCTCCCATTTCGTTATTTCTTCCGAACTGATGAAAAGATTGAACCCAATGGAATCCGACCTGTAATGCCCTTTGATGACACCCTTACTAGCGAATTTATTTAACTTCAAATGTTCGGTCAGTCTCTTTCTTGTTAAACCTTGGATATAGACATCTGTAGGCTTTACCGT
>NW_016226024.1:0-1357 GCF_001687245.7 Rhagoletis zephyria
AACTTTATTCCAATTTAGCTTTGAAGCTAGTAATACTGTTTAAATGTTCCTATAAGAGTTGTACGCGATTTAACTTCTTAACTTCTCTACAGACAGATTTTTTTCGTTAAGCCCAATGAAAATATGTAGAATGCTACACAGAGCGTTTAGTAATTCGAATAACTAATTATTAACGTTAAATTTTGGTTTTTGAATCGAGCTAAGATAACCGCCAGCGAACTGAACGCTAACTGTGCCTAAAACTGAACTGAACTCTGCTCTTACCCAAAGCAGGGCAACTGCAGAAGAAGTACTCTACGGTTTCATCCTCTTCCTCATCTCTGGAGCTTCTGCAATAATTGTGGGAGAAGGGGATTTTTTTTTTCATATTTGGTAATAACTTATATAATAGTGAATTGGGTTAGCTTTATCAAAATGTAGAATTGTTGAATACTTTATACTTAACTTTAAAAAAAGAAAATAAATTATGGCTGAACAAATGTCTCTTCCGTGATGGTGGAATACCCCATATACATATATATAATGGTGGAACACACAGTAGTGCCCCTAACGGTAACCGGAGACGTCGATCTGTTTTCTTCTCAACTGCCTCCCACCATACCAACGCCTAACAGGTAGAACAGCATGGGTTTTAGAACTGCTAATATTAGTTGTTGTCACATACTGCACACTTTCCAACTATGACCTTCCGGGAGTGCGACGCTTTTCTTATGCGTTTTTCGACAGATGGAGTGCAGAAAAGCTATGTTCTCACTGCTTGAGTTTCGTGATAGATTTAAGTATAGGTGAGGGCAGGTAAGCAACATTATTGAACTATTCGATATAAAACAGATTTAATTACTGTCCTGACGTTTGTTCGTAAATTCCATACATATTATTAGTATTTAGATATCTTAAATTAGCAAAAGACTTGATTCTAAACACTTAATGCAAAGCGTCTTGGCAGATGTGCAACACTAATGAAATATTTTTTCCCTTCCTCCGCCAACACATTAGCACCTAAGGGCAACGAGCGCCTCATTTCAAAAGCTCAAATGACTCACGGAGTGCTCTTTCGACTAATAAATCCCGTCACTACTGGCAATCGAAATGTTAATGCTCATTGCTTTTATTGATATTATCGTTTTTGTATTTGTTCTCTAGCCACTTGGCACTATGTTGGGCAACTCGTACTGGAACTGCCATTCAATTGATATTCAAATGTGCGGCAACCATTGTTCACAGAATTATATTAGTTTTACTGAAATCGCCAAGAACAAAAAAAAATAAATATCCGTAAGTAGCAAATTTCTCAGGCGCCAACATATAAGAAGAAATTCAACAGACGCGTTGCTGGCAACAGCAAAAGGGTTGTGCT
>NW_016226025.1:0-1357 GCF_001687245.7 Rhagoletis zephyria
TTGAGAGCAGGGAGAAGAGGCGAATGAGCGCTGAAAGATTGAGCTCACTCGCTCGCTCGCTCGCTCTCTCGCTCTCTGGCTCGATGATCTAACACTGGCGCATGCTCAGCTCCAGGCCTCTCTCTCTCTCTCTCTCTCTCTCTCACGTAGGCTCTTTTCGAACATCGCTTCAGGCGCGCGCAAGTGTGTTATCCTCTGCTGCTGCTCTTGGATTCTGTTAATGGTAGTGATGCTGATGATTCAGTGCCAATGTCGCCCCTTTCCCTCCCTCCTCTTTTTCTTTTTTTCCTTCTTTCCTTCTTCCCAACCAGACAGAGATGATCACAACAGTCAGACAGTTTCGGCTGCTGACGAGTGCATTCCATCCCCCTTCAGCAAGCAGACTCNCTTTTTTTCCTTCTTTCCTTCTTCCCAACCAGACAGAGATGATCACAACAGTCAGACAGTTTCGGCTGCTGACGAGTGCATTCCATCCCCCTTCAGCAAGCAGACTCTCTCATGATGAGGTATGTGCAATCGAAGGCTAATGTTCTCATGTGAGCTGCTCACTTCTGCTCACTTCACTACTCGGCATTTCCTCTGAGGATTTGTTTGTTTTTATTTTCAGATGATGGTGATGCGGTGGTGATGACGCGCTCTGATGATACAAGAAGAAGAGGAAGGAAGAAGCAGCTTTTCAGGAATGCGTACAGTCGATCGCCTCTTTCGCATCACATTGTGAGCGTGGCCTCGGGCTTGACTGACTGTTGCTTCAGCGCAGTTTTCTGTTATAAAACGGTGTGTTGTCGTTGATGGTAAAGTTACGAGCATCAGCACAGCAGCAGCAGCAGCAACATAATCCACCACAAACAACAGATCACGAGTGTTAGTCAGAACGAGTGTCACTTCAGTGTCTCTTTAGCAGATCACCATCAACAGCATCCGCCATGTGACCTTACCAGCTCACCAGTGCAACCACAGCCACCACCACGGCTCATTTGCATTATCATTCGTTTGCCCCCGCCTTATCGACGAACATATCTCACTTGAAAGAGAGTAGTGGTGGCGATGACGCAACACAAAGGGATGAAGCTCTCTGCTTCCAGAGAAAACTTTGCCGTCACTACCTCTCTCTCTTTCCCTCTCTTTCTGGTTCAGTAGAGCGAGTTCGAGTCATCGAAAGAGAGAGAGAAAAAAAATGAAGAGATTGCTATCTTCAGCATTGCTATATACTGCTGTACAAGTGCGGTACAAGTAGTGCTGCTGTACAATAGCCTATGCTCGTCCACAGGTCGTACAGGGCACACCTGCACATTCACTACCGCCAGCCGCACCATATTTGCCGCTAGAGCAATCTGGCAATTCATCATCTCATCAG
>NW_016226027.1:0-1357 GCF_001687245.7 Rhagoletis zephyria
ATAACACGTTATTAATCGCATAATAATATTTGATTGAAAAGAGACAACTCTATATAGGATAATATAATGTAAATGTAAAAGAAAGAGAAAACTGCTCACACGTGAAACGATTATGCGTTAGATTTCTCCAAGAGCCCTATGTAAAATGATGGAAAGTTTTTGAATTTCTNCTAAGGAAGCGGTGCGAGAGAGACAACTGTCAGTTTATGGAACCTTGTATTATTGAATCATGAGCAAAAACAAAATACATGTAAATTTTTGTTTTTGTACTCCTTATGTAATATGAAAAATGATATATACCTTTTTACAAATTGACAAAATGAATAACTTAGAATTGATCACGAATTGGCAGTTGCGCAGTAGAAGTTTTAGAATTGCAAAGTAACCATGATATCCAAAGATTTAATACAGACGAAGATGTTTCTTTCCAAATAAAAATAAATTATCTTTACTCCTTATATTGAAGCAAATGCGACAAAAAAATTCTAGAAAAGCAACATAAATTTTTAGTCATTTGAAGCTTGCACTTCATTATACTAGAATTGAATGGGCTACAAAGCTGCACACTCAAAATCTTTCTAAGAAACCTAATTAAAAAGCTCGAAACCTTTTTCCATATAAACCAAGCTATTGAATAGCAACCTTTGGAACGTTTGTCCAACTCAGCAACTGCTGATTACTGGGCCTTGCAAAAGATAGATCAATGTAGGAAGAAGCAAACAAATTTACTAAGAAAGTTGCAATAGATTTTTCTCGATTTATTTTTAACTAGTTTCCCTATTACATTGTTAATAATGCATATATATGCTGAAGTATTTTTGCATCAAGTTTTCAAAGCATTCCTCATTTAATAAAGACGACAATGGAAAGAATAATTATCCGAGTTATTAGAAACCTATATTTATAGTGAGAAGTTATAAGCGTTCAAAAAAATGCTTAATGGATGTCCTACCCGTTACAGCAAAATTTGTATTTTTAACGACACACACAAATTCCTAAGTTTTTCATCGTTTAAATGAAGTCCCCTTATAAACCATATAATAAATATTCACATGAAACCAGCAGTGTTCATTTTACTTACGAACTATGAGTCCTCAAAGATGACTCGTCCCACCCATCACAAGCTAAAGTGTTTTTTTTTTTGTATTTTAAAATATAATGCCATTAATGGATTAAAGTGTTTCTAAAATTGGAAAACGAATCCAACAACTCAGAGAAGCTTGGAAAATGTTAAATTTCTGAGAGCTCCTCGTGTAAACAGACGTCAGAACGAATGACAATTTTCTTACCAAAAAATGCCAGTGAGATTCAATATACGTGTAAACACCCATGAGAATTCTCACACCAACATGGCGGA
>NW_016226028.1:0-1357 GCF_001687245.7 Rhagoletis zephyria
TCTAAGAAATCGCCTCATGGGAGAAAAGGCAGCAAAATTACTTTTTTTGGAATATAATATGCCCCTTTTGAACTTTGACTACTAGATTAAAACACTGTTTAGGTTAAGCACTCGTTTAATGTTCAAATAATTTACAAAATTTTTAAGTAACAAAAACGATGACTTAAGTTAATTATAGCTTTTTTAATGTTATTCCTAACCAGTGTTGCCAGAATTTTTTGGACCAGCCGGCTAAATTGGCAAAAAAAAAAACCGGCTAAAAACGGCTAAAGGGTTTCAACTAAATTTCACATGTTTTATTTAAATAAATCACAAGTAGAAGGTTCTTGGAAAGTAGTGCAATTCAAGCTGGAAAACATTTTGCCAGCAAGAATTCGCAATTAGGAAAAACATACGATTGTGGTACATGGTTGGATTTTTTTGTCGACGAAAATTTAAATAAACAAGTTCGTTAAGTTGAAAAAAACTGTATTCGTAATCGGAATGCAATCTCAACCCGAGTCGACTTAGGAAACCCGGCAGTAGGGACACGAATTTCGATAGGATACGATACCTTATCGATACTTTTGGCATTCGATACCGATATTTTCTACTCGATAGTTTTAAAACGACATTTTTTGGAATCGAGTACCAGAACCCTAGTATCGTATCGAATGTCATAAACTCACATTACAGGGATAATGTTATTAACAATTCTTCCCGATATAAATTGGGCTTTGAAGAGCAGAAATGTGTAATATATTTAGGATTGCATGTGGTGGAATTTGAACCCTCGACCTCGTTGTTTTAAGACAACACCTCAATCTCTACGTGTTGTTACACAATATGTTAGCGTTTGACCGAGATTCTTATCCGATTTGTAAAGTGCGCCTTAAGTTCTGAACAGATTAAAAACGACGAGCTACGAGCCACAGCTTCCAATTTGTTATCTTCATTGTCAATGCGTCGGCGACATCACGAATTTGTACGAGTTTGACATAAAAGAAGAGGAAGAACCTTATCTGTCGCTGGAAATCTACAAATAGATCTACTCTGGCCACAACCACAGTCGTCGCGTAGCCCGGTCGGCGCCAAAATAATTACCTACATAAGAGTACGAGTTAAAATAATTTGACAGCAATGGTCCATAGCTCGTAGTTTTCATTGTGTTCGGCCTATTAATGTTGTGGCACAAAAGGGGTCCCTACAGTTTTATGTCGACTTTGAACGGCGATTTTGTTTTAATGGGAAGCGGTTTTTCATTTTCAAGTTTTGAGCACTTCTAATCATTACACCACGTAAATTTGCGTCCATGCAGAAAATTGCACATTTCTTACAATCTGATATTTTGAGTGATAATTCTCGCTAGATTTTCGAC
>NW_016226029.1:0-1357 GCF_001687245.7 Rhagoletis zephyria
TTTAATTTTTTTTTGAGATGGCATATTTTCAAAAACTAATATTTTTTATGAAAAAATTTGAATGTGAAAAATTTTTCAAGAAAAAAAAACTAAACAAAAACTTTTATTTTTATAAAGATGTATGTGTGATTTGTGATTTTTTTTTCAAATTTTTTCATCGCCCCGTTCTCGAGATATTTGGAAAACTATTTAATCGATTTGTTTTGTCATTGTGCTGTAAAGTTTTTAAAAATTTATTAATTAAGCTCAAATTTCATATTTATTTATTACTTATGTTTGCCCATCTACCCTAAAATTTGAAACAGATCAAACACATGAAGTGTGAACCCCGTCCATTTTGGTATGCAACGCCCCACATACATACTTATTTTCATCTTAACCTAACCTTAGCTCATCTTAACTCCCGCTTATACGGACATATTTCTTTCCTTTTCCTTTGGCACACGCATTTCAAAATTCGTACGACCCACAAAAGCGTAGATTCCTTTTTTGTCTATCCGTTATTGTATTCCCCTTTTGTGTCGGTCAATTGGCTGCTTGTTTACTGGTCATGAACTGTTTACCACTTAATCCTAATAATGTGGCCACTGTGGTCACCCCAATGTCATTGTGCTGCAGTGAATGTGTGCTTTAAACCTACACCTATGTATATGAATGCACAAATACACATACTTCTTGTATAGAAAGCACCACGGGGTTGCACGGAACGGTAATACTCACTTCAAATCAATATGTAAGTAGTGGAGTAGTAAAAGACAGCCGAACAGTTTAGATTTTTATTGGAAGAAACGATTTTTATTATACTTTGCTGCGCTGTTTCTATGCATTTGTCGCTGGTTAGAATTTTTTCACTTATCTGGTGTTTGGCTTTTTATGACTTGGAAAGTTTTCAACTTTTTCGTTTTACAGTTAAATTTTATTGGCAGCATGGGCAAGTGGTAAATCTGATGCGAACAATTTAAAGTAATATCGAATAAGTAAGAACAAGCCTAAACCAGAATTGTTGTATACGGAAAGTTGAGAAAATCGACTGCGGCTAACCAAATTTTGATGCAAATTACTATAGTCTTTGTTTTTGTTTTTTTTTTTTTCGTTAGAAATGTGATGTGGAAGAGTAAATAAACTTACTATTGGAATNGCAAAACCATTTCGATTTATATCTATCTTTTATTAATTCTTCCAACTTACTGAATAATTTTAATGTAACTTTTTAAACACGTGGCAACTCTCTTGCAACGTTTGAAATCTTCAAACTAAAGACTTCTTAACATTCTTTCGTTTTACTATGGTATATTAATATTTTATTTTCTTTTTGAATTAGTTAATTGAGTTAGACCTTTCATACAGGTGGCAGCCC
>NW_016226030.1:0-1357 GCF_001687245.7 Rhagoletis zephyria
AAAAAAAAAATTGATAAGAAAATCGACAAAAATGTCGATAAAAATATCGATAACAAAATCGATAAAAAATCAATAAAAATATAGATAAAAAAATGGATAAATAATCGATAACAAAATCGATAAATAATCAATAATAAAATCGATATATAATTGATAACAAAATCGATAAAAATATCAATAACACATTCGATACAAATATCGATAACAAAACCAATAACAATATCGATAAAAAAATCGTTTCAAATATCGATTACAAAATCGATAAAAATCGTTAGAAATATCGATTATTATATCTACAAGTTCCGAAAATATCTACAGAAAAATCGATACAAATTTCGATAACAAAATCGATAAATAATATCGATAACATACCCGATAAAAATATCGATTATTATATCGATACGGTCCGAGAATCCCGAAAATCTCAAAATAGTTCCAGATTGAGTCTCTATGTCTCTATCCATATCCTTTTCTCTATCTTCATCTTTACTTTTATCGGTATCCCCTTCTTTTTCTTTATATTTATCTTTGTTTTTACTTTTTTATATATGTAGTAAAGTGTTTAAATTTACCTTGGTCTTCATTTTTGCCTTTATCTTTACGCATCTTTATTTTTATTTTTATTTTTAAATTTGCCTTTATCATTTTCTTTATCTATATACGTACTCACCTTTACTTTCATTCTTATATTGGTCTTTTTCTAAGTGTTCTTCTAAAAACGCATGGGAAACTTTCTTTTTTTCGATATAGAAAAATCCGACTTTACTTTTATCGCAAGCATTTTGGGATCATTCTAGTGTGCATAAATACCTCTCCAAAAAAATTGCGGATTTTTCACCGGAATTATACGACTTATATATTTTAATGCTTCCTGCCAAAACATTTCGGAGCTGGAACGATTTGACAATACTTTCAAAAATATCATTATTTTGATGCCGCTGATAAACTTTCAACTTTTTAAACACACCTTTAGGGCTTAACTCTGCTATAATCCGAGGTGATTTTTGGGAAAAATATTTTTAAAAACTATATTTATTCATAAAAAAATAGACTTTTGGACGTATTTTCCAATCGGTCGGTTTTGGCGGAGGTCTTCAAATATAATAAATATTAAAATTTTGATGGAAATATAATGCGGATTTTTTTATGGAGACTGATGTGCCCTAATGAACATATGAGTCATTCTTGCCGAAATGGAAGGAAAGCTAAATTACTTAGATCTGGCGATTAAAATAAATAAAAGCACCAGTAGTGAAATTTTTAGGAAGCCCACAGCCACAGATACAATAGTATATAATATTTCGAACGATCCTCATCAGCATAAAAAAGCTGCCTTTAGACAGATGATCAATAGAAT
>NW_016226031.1:0-1357 GCF_001687245.7 Rhagoletis zephyria
AAAATATGGGTTTACTTGCGAATTTCAATGCATGTATTGAGTGTGAAATATGAATCTGGTATACATATACATATATGTATATAAATGTATCGAATCATGATCAAGAAAAGCAAGTGTTTTGACCGTTTCCCTTTATTTCTGTTGCTATAGCTTGGAAAAAGTTGTGAAGTCATCAATTTGTCATCGGAGACATGGTGAAAGATGATATTATTCGGCAGTCGGCAGTAAAGAAGAGTATCTTAAAATCTGAGCTCATTAATCAGGATCCTAACAAGAATATAGGGTTTCAGAAATTATCCGATTTTTTTTTCTTATTCCCTTTTTTGTTTGTAAGCAGGCAGTCTTTGAAAAATATAATCAACTAATCGTAATCTTTGAAAACTATGAAGAAAGCTGTGGAGCTGGCCTGAACAAATTACAAAAAACAACGAAATAATAACCGGTTAAACAGAAACGTTGACAGCCAGATAAAGCTTAAAGCAAAACCCCAGTTAACTGGCCGCCAGTCCGCAAGTTGAGTGGAAGCTCAACTGGCTATAAACTGACCTGAGACTTAGTTCAGGTACCATGGGAACCTTGACCATTTTTTTGGCTGTGAGGAAAGGGTCTAAAATACCTCTGCACCATATAAATAATAACCATCGCTCCTACAATCCCTTCTCCTACCCTGGTAACTTCTCTAGTCTGGGACCACTTACGTATTACTACAAGGTAGAGTATCCAGGATGGACCCTAATTGGTAAGTGTCAACTCTCCCTGCGTCCAGAGCCGGCATGTTTGAAGCCAGCATCTAGCTATTGGCTCGTTTTCTCTTCGTGAAGTTTTCAACACATTGCCACGGTTTGCCAGTGTGTCGCTCATTTATACAGTCACATTTACACATACAGTCGCTTTTTCGATCTAGGGATACTTTCGACGTATTTTGCGATATCGTTCCAATTTTCGTCGCCACCAATCATTTTTACGGCGATGTTGTCAGCGGAAACTCTATCCACTCTTCCTTCTAATGCATCCCGTTCTGATTTCCATCTTTGACATTTGCAGAGGGAGTGTTCTGCATCATCTAGTTCGGCGTCGTATGTGCAAGTTGGTGTCTCCACTTTCCCCTTTCTGCGCAGATATTTATGAAAGTATCCCTGTCCGGATAGCAGTTGGGTAGGTGATGTAATAGTTTACGTCTCCATGGCCTCTTTACACACACTTATTTATTTATGGAATGCGCCTTGCCGTCCATCGGCCTCGCTTCTCACCGCCCCATCGCGTCTCCGAGATTTGCGCTGTGTAAATATGTGGCCTGCCGTGAACTTCCTTAAAAAAAAGGAACAGTCCAGCGCCTTCGTCTTGGCCTGCAGGCTGT
>NW_016226032.1:0-1357 GCF_001687245.7 Rhagoletis zephyria
GCCTCATAGCCTCAGCGCAAATCTGCTGCACTTTGGTAATGAATCACCATAACATTTGCTGCTGAATGAAAGGAATCCACAACAAAACGGCCGTTTTTTTGCTGTTGTTGCTGGAGAAATGATAGTAAATTTTGGTGGCGGCGGTGCTGCTGCACCGACTTAATGGTTCTCTACTAGTGCTCTACTGCTTATGGTTCTAAATAAAATACCAAATTCAAATCGGGCTTGAACAGTGATCAACATTAAAATGGGAGCCGGCACTGTCGAGCAGCTCGATAAAAAAAACTCCGAGTAGTAACAACATCAGCAGCAGCAGCATATTCGCTCAGGCTGTTGTACAACTCGTAATTATGGCATGTCTAATTGTCTCGGCAGAGTCAAATCGAGAACTGCAACTGCTGCCGTTGAAAGTCCAATCGATTAAACAACGACCACTGAATTGCGACAGATGAGTTGTAAAGAATGACTGCCGGTCGGTTGGTCGGTCGGTTAAGAAACTGTTTCAGAAGGGACTTCCACTTTAACTACAAAAGCTGCCGAGCTAACGAGGAATTTGAAGCAGCAGCAGCAGCAGTAAAAATGTGATGTGCGGTCATGTCAAGAAGTGCCACTGCTGGAACAGCAGCTTGGCCAGTGTTGCTCAAAAAAAGATGATGGAGAAGTAGATGATGCGTGGCACTGGGCGCGAGCACTAAATTGCAAAATCGATTTCAAGAGCTCTTCTTAAAATCTAAAATGGCAACCAGAAAGCGGTAAAAATCGAAACACAGTGAAAAGGGCTCGAGTGTGCTGTTGTTGCTGTTATTCCAAAAATGGTTGGAAGCAAGGGATTAATCTCTCCACAAGGTTCGACCGACCGATTTCAGAAAAAAGAGGACTTTGTAGAGCCCTGAACTTTGGCAGGCGCAGTGAGTCAATCATCTCACTCGTAATTAGATTACGATTGGCGAGGCAAACAATTACACATTTTTGCAGCACCACCGCTGAACAAAGCAGTCTGCACTTTGTGTTTGCATAGCAAACTGTCTGCTGAGCCCCAAACTGTCTGAGCTGAGCTGACGGTAATTAAGCAGTCCACGCCAAGTCATTGACACATTTGACAGAGGAGGAGGAGGAGGAGAAAAAGAAGAAGAAGAAAAGAAGAGGAGGACAACGGCACACTACGGCACACAGAGCTGACAGACTAAAAGATCATGCGCGTCCGAAGTAATCCTCGCACTTGCTCTTTCTCTATGATTTTTGCGTCGGCGTCAGTCAGACACTTCGTTTGGAGCTTAATTATCACTACCACAGTGGCAGCAATGGAACAGTGCATGTGAAAGTTGTCTGTTAGACCCGGGTCGTCGTCGTCTACTGT
>NW_016226033.1:0-1357 GCF_001687245.7 Rhagoletis zephyria
ACCCACAAAAGCGGCTATAACTTTTTTATTTCTATTCAAAACAGTAAG
Organism: Rhagoletis zephyria; assembly: GCF_001687245.7. NCBI lineage: Eukaryota > Metazoa > Arthropoda > Insecta > Diptera > Tephritidae > Rhagoletis > Rhagoletis zephyria. The sequence continues at coordinate 49 of NW_016226033.1, forward strand.
TATGGAACCTTTCTGAAATCTTTATTAAATGATCAACTATTTTATGTAATGTAAATTTATAGCTCAGTACACTTTTTTCACCCGAGATAATCAAAGTTGGGGAAGAAAATATCAAAAAGTTAAAAATCCAGAAATAGTCCTAATTTTATGATGGTTCCTTAATATATTTTAACTACATTGCATTTGAGTATGGAGAGGCAACTATCTGGAAGTATTTTACATAAAAAATTTACTAAGTATTGCCCGGTTTGTAGTTGCAGTTAAAGAAAACACATGAAAAGGCAAGATTTTTTTTAAATTCGAAAAAAGGTAAATATTTCAAAAACGGTGACACTTTTACCTGAAAATTTTTTGTTTATCAGTGAGCTCACCTCCGCACCTACTTTCCCCTAAAGTTTGGCACGTTACTTCTGGGACACCCTGTATAGCCTTCACAATGTAGAATCCTCTTTCTGTGTTGCGAAGAAAAGGAGCAGAAGTACTTTTGAGTACCACATCTTTCTGTGTAGGCGGCCTGCGGCCTTTCTTAGGGTTTATAACCCTCACCAATTAGAATTATCTTTCTGTGTCGCGAAGAAAATTAGCAGAAGTATTTTTAAGCAGAACTTCTTTCTGCGTAGGCGGCTTGCGGCTGCGCTTAGTGATTATAACCCTAACAAAATACAATTCTCGTTCTGTGTTGCGTAGAAAAGAAGCAGAAGTATTTTTGAACAGAACTTCTTTCTGCCTGTGGCCGCGGTTAGGGATTATGACCTCACAAAGTAGAATTCTCTTCCTGTGTTGCGAAGAAAAGGAGCAGAAGTATTTTTGAACAGAACTTCCTTCAGTGTAGGCGGCCTGCGGCCGCGCTTAAAGCTGTTTTTCACTATGTCCAAGTCAGTGGCGTTTGTCATCAAATAAGTGAAAACACATTGTAAAATGCCATAAGAAAGCGGTTTATCGATTGATTTGGATCAAGATAGGTCTTTACTCGTGTAAATTCGCTGCGAAATCGGCTGTCTGTCAGTTTTGGCCTATAATATCATCGGTAAAGGTATGGATAAAGAAGATAAAGTGGTGTCAAATTATGTCGCCAAATTTTGGCGTCAAAATATGACATAGTGAAAATCACTCCTCAGGGATTATAACCCTCACAAAGTAGAATTATCTTTCTCTGTCGCGAAGAAAACAAGCAGAAGAATTTTTGAGCAGAACTTCTATCTGCGTAGGCGGCCTGCGGCCGTGCTTACAGATTATAACCCTCACAAAGTAGAATTCTCTTTCTGTTTCGCGAAGAAAATGAGCAGCAGGTGCTTAGGGACTATAACCC
>NW_016226034.1:0-1357 GCF_001687245.7 Rhagoletis zephyria
CATATAACAGTAATTTAGAGAAATACAAAATCTTCGATAAATCAGTAAACATTACAGCTAATTTATCAAGGACGTGAACCGGATGAAAAATTTGGTCGGTTCGGTTCAGCGGTTCGAACCGTTTTTGCACTTTTGGATTGGTTCGTCAAAGCGGTTTTTTTGGTCTTTGAACCGGGGTTTCGGTTCGGTTCAACGGTTCGAAAAACAAAAAAAAAATAACGCGCAGGTTTAAGTGTTAAGTGCAACAACGCGCAAGGTTAAGCGGTCTGTCAAATGAGATAGGTAGGCAGCCCATTGATATTCTCACATGGTAAAAAAACATGCTAGGTATTACCATGTTTAACAAAAAGAAAAAATAGTGGGTACATTTATCTATTGAAAATTGGTTGAAACGAACCTTTANAACGAACCTTTATGGAAAGTGGTTCGGTTTTCGGTTCGGATCAATCATATGTGGAAAATTTCGGTTCGGTTAATGGTTCAGTTAATTAATAGAAAAAAGCGGTTTTCCGGTTCAAAACCGGTTCACGTCCCTGTAATTTATTCAAAATTGATGCTTGCAACAATTCTTTACCAGGAAACGTTCATGGTAAAATTTTGGAAAATGGGCGTGCCACCGCCCAGTTATGATCACATATATGTATATCGTTAACCGTTCTACCAATTTGTACCAAACTCGGAATGGTTATTGTGCTTGCCACATAAAAACAAAAATAAAACTTGCGCCAGCTGCAATTCGAACCGGGGTTCTCAGATTTTCTAAGCGGATACTCTCTCTGCATGCCAACGTCGCACATGAAAATTTGTTGACTAAGTGCCTACATATCAGCAAGTCGTTAATTGTACCCGTTGTCCGCTATTGCATGACATTGTAACCAGTTTTAGATCAAAACTCATACCTTATGCATTATATTCGGACCACTTTTAGTACAATTCACCTGTTTTACATTACATTGCTTTATATTTTTGGACTATCTTTGGTCGAGATACAAAGCTACTATACCTACGACTATATTTTTCGAGCATTTGGACCAATCTTTCCCTCAGGGTAGTAAAGTAACTCTTCTTCTCACTTAGTGTGTTGGTGTTTTTGGTTCAGTGTGTTAGTGTATTTTGAATAAATTTCCTGAAGGAAAGATTGGTCCAATCGCTCGAAAAATATGGTCGTAGGTATAGTAGCTTTGTATCTAGACCAAAGATAGTCCAAAAATATAAGGCAATGTAATGTAAAACAGGTGAATTGTACTTTAAAATAATCGACGCAACTGCCCGGGCTTGACGTCATTTACATATATCAAGCATAAGAGTGGAAAATTTCGAATAATCTGCTCCTGGGTTTTAGGGAAATGTTTCCCTG
>NW_016226036.1:0-1357 GCF_001687245.7 Rhagoletis zephyria
ATTCCTGCAAAATTGCGCCATGTAATATTAAAATTAACACATTTTTCTGATTTGTTTACATATTTTTATATGCGTTTTGGCATTTCTCTCTCGCAATTGCACCAAGATGACGTCACGCAAAAATTACGCTCAAAAATCCTCTCTCATTNGGAAAAAACACCTAACTAAAGGGCTACATGTCCAAAATTATTGCTACGTGTTCCTAATTAATCAATCTTTGTATATTTATTGATTCCTGCAAAATTGCGCCATGTAATATTAAAATTAACACATTTTTCTGATTTGTTTACATATTTTTATATGCGTTTTGGCATTTCTCTCTCGCAATTGCACCAAGATGACGTCACGCAAAAATTACGCTCAAAAATCCTCTCTCATTGGTGCAATATTGTATTCTATCATTCTTGATTGCCAGCAAACTAAACCAGCAACTGTCTACATTCACCATGGAAATATACCTACTACAATTCACCAAGGAAAGGCCAACATAGTTCCGCGTAGAAGCTCATAGCTCACACACATAGCACAAAGCTCGATTTGGTGTTTAATGCATGTCCTCGCCGGCAGAACTGCTTCCATTTTTTCAGCAGGTTTGCGTCCGTAGGAAACGGAAAAAAACGTATATAGCACGCTTTCCTTTTGTTTTCACTATTACACTTTACCACTGCACACTTCATTTTGCTTTTTAATGTCTCAATAATTGTTTAAAACCACGCAGAAATATTAACGCACAAATATTAAAATTGTTATTTGGTTTTTTCGTATGCTCACATTCAACAATTGCACCAAGATGACGTCACGCACACAGCTCGTTCTGTCAAAATCACAAAGAGCGGATTAGCGGTACCGCGATTGGCGCAATCTCTATTTCTCTCAATCGTGATCAGCATTTTAGTTGAAAATACTGTTACGATTATCCTTGAACCCTCGTCCGGATTTCCCAAATCTTCCGGTTCGTATCGCTGGATTGTTAAATAAAGGCTAACGATGACCAAATGGTAGTACAACTTTATTGTACAACAAACAACCTTCAATACCTGCCAACACAGTAAAAACACTACAATACTTGTTAAAGCAATTACAACGCTTTACCGAACTTGTTACACACAATTAAACTTATAGCTTGCTTATTCGCAACTCGCTTCTCTGCTCACTTTACTTGTAGCTTGCTGACTTGTAACTCGTAACTAACTCACCTCGCTGTGGCGNTTTCTCTTTGTGGAACATTCTACGTGATTCCTCGAACCTTCTGCCTATTTCTCGTTGTTCGCTTCCGAGTTGCCGCAGTATTCGCCACACTGCCCTCCGCCTCGGTCTCCCAATTGTCTGGATTTGATGCACTGCGTCCTTCAGCCGT
>NW_016226038.1:0-1357 GCF_001687245.7 Rhagoletis zephyria
AACAACTTCCTTTGTTGTTAATGGTGATAAGGCTCTTGCTTCTAAAGGGCAGTTCACGTGTTTGCTGGACAGACTCAAATTTACTAAAACTATAAAAACAATGCAGCATTTGGCATCAAAGTTTCATCAAAAGGATGTAGAAAAAATGGAAAATGCAGGACTGGGAGAGTATGAGGAAAAAGGCATTCCACGTGAAGACTTGAAAGATTTCATCACTGGTTTCAACCAACGATGGAGTGGCGACAATGCCAAAAAAAGCACTAATTCGTTCACAGCAGCCGAACTAAAAGCGTTTAACTTTCACAAACTTGTTGAACATGTGCTTGCACCAGCACCAGGGCCAGTCAATCCACCAACTCGGTTTTATTGGAGCCTTACAGAGTATGCTACAACCATTCCCAATGTCAGAAATGAATTCGAAACTTTTCCACTTCAAAATGTATACCATTTAACCGAAGATGAAGCATACCGGTGGCTCATCAATCAGAGACCAGTGCTCAACTCACTCGAATACTCATTGTACGAACTAGTAGTTAGAATCCGAAAACGTTACCGAAATGACGCTGATTTCAAGAATGCTTTATTAACAAATGAAACAATTAGATTTGCTATTTCCGCTTATTTTAAACTTAACCCTGATTATAATTAACTTTCTGTTGTAGTGGCCCAGCATTGACACATCATAGGTCAATACACTCGACTTATACTTGTATACACTCATCTTTCTAATTGTCATTACACCGTCACCTAACTTAATTATCACAGACAGCTAGCCACCTCTATATATAAGCATGCCTCATATAAACACCACTATCTCTTTTCTCTCAATCTCCATTTCTTTTTTCTCTTTATAAGGAAAAGTCAAGAAAACATCAGTTGTCTGTTTTCCCGTTCAAATTTTTTTTATTTTGAAAGATTAAAAGGGACGGGTAGAGTTCCAAACTGCCGGTCTTCAAACTAACTTCGTCCACAACCAACATACACAAACAGCTGCATTAAGCGTAAAGTTGACAAACAAACGCTTTTTCTAGAGTAGATTAACTAGTGTTAAGATTAGCTTTTGGTATTAAACAAAAGCTCATTTTGGTCAGAAAGACTTCTAGTTTAACATATGTAAGAGCTAGAAAACTCAGGCATCTAGAACTAGATCAAACAAAAGATTAAAAAATCTCGCCAAAATGCGCGCGGTGTCCCCCTTAATACTTCGAATTTGTTTTTATTTTTTTGTAATACGCTTTACGAAAGCCCCACGAGGTCGAGTTACACAGGCAACAGCCTATCGCACTTTTTCTGCACATTTTTTGCCAGCTTGTAACGTCTTCTACGCGATCCCCCGGCGGCTAGCCACAACGACACA
>NW_016226040.1:0-1357 GCF_001687245.7 Rhagoletis zephyria
GAATATTCAGATTTTGAAAAAATTTATCTGTCATACTCTCTTAATAATATTAATAATCAGCGTTTATAGGGGGCATACATAGTGGGTCTGAGTCGCGAGTCGGTTTGGATGTATTTGTGAAAATAAATATGTGTTAGTTACATCGATATGACTCCTGATATGACTAATGACTCTGAATGATTCAACTGTGTGTAGTCGAAATCGAGTCAACACATTCATAAATGACTCGCGAGGCAGACGCAGCGTGTTTTCCGCCATATAAGATGAAGAAAACGTCCAGACAACCATATCATATAGTCGGAACAACTATTGTGGCAGTCGTCTAGTTTAGGATTGCCTTTCAAATTACCTTTTTCACTTACCTTTTGACTTACCTTACTCTAACCACTGGGTACCAAATTTAAGAAAAATTCTGTAGATTTTAAAAAGACTTAAGTTGTTTGCTTCACAAGAACAAATAGGTATTTGAAATACCCTTTTAATTATTTTTTTTTTTAGCTAATAAAGTAAGGGGGGGGTGAAATTCGAGGATGTGGTCAGTTGTGTCCTTAACATAAAATTTTTTCAAAAATACATACTGCACATTTTCAGGGATATTCAAGGATAACATTTTATAATAACTTTTTCGGTATCTACGCATCCTTGTACACCAAAAAATTCTAGATTTCTTAATTCTAAAAAATTTTGTATTTTATGTGATACCTATAATTTTATTCAACGTTGCACTGAGTTTTTAAAATAATTTTTTGGATTAATCATATCTTCAAAATTTTAAAGTCGTTGTAAGAAAATGCTGACGTGCATAAATTTACTACTACATGGTTTTATAATTATTAGTCAGTAGCTGTATACCTGATCTTTAATTTCTTACGTATAGCGTATCAATCGGGTGTGAATTGTCAAAGATATGGCGAAAAATTGAAACACACCTCTGTTTTTTTTTTTAAACGAAATAATTCTCTAATGGCGAAAATAACTTTAATTAGCTTCAGCATGAATTCTACTGAGTTGATTATATCCCTGGTTCTCCTCTTTCTGCCACTGAGTTGTCTTATTCAGTAATTTGGCACAATTTTTTTATGATAAATCAAATGAAAAGTATTGAGGCATATCATTGAAATAGATATAGGGGTCCACCTCTTTTGTAATGGAAATAAATATAAGAAATCACTTACAAACGATTTCTTATCCCAGATAAGTCGCACTAACATCATTCTCTCGACCAAACTAATGTCAGAACAGAATTATTCAGCTTGAAAACAATTAGCCCTACGGAGCCGACGGCATACCGGTTAAGCTGTTCAAAGCCGCCGGTGAAAAGTAGGCGGGTGGCAAAAAAGTCATTCTGTCGTTTGAT
>NW_016226041.1:0-1357 GCF_001687245.7 Rhagoletis zephyria
GCGCCGAGAGGACAACTTTTATATTTTAAAGTTCATAAACCGCAAGTACGGCGTTCTAGTACTGATCCATCAGGTCTCAGTTCATACCACCATAATGTAAATTAAAGCTTGCCAACAATCATTCAACTTTTGCTAAATAAGTTATTTGATTAGAACTATTTATACAAAAAAAAATATTGCCGAAAGCCGGTGTGAATAAAATATTTTTTTTTTAGAAATTGCGTTGTATAAGCATGTTGGACTTAAAACCGGTTTCACTAGCAATTTTAATGGAAAATATATCTTTATTACGGTTATAAGGCGAATTTGTTTTTTTTTTGCTTGTAAAGTGGTACAGTCTAATGTACATACATACATACATACGTACAAATTAATATATTTAGTAATTTTACCTGGCCTTTTCACGCTTATGCCAAACAATTAGCAACAAAAGCGACTCGTTGCCGCCTCTCCCAGTCACTTGACGCAATCACCTGTACCCAGGACCCAAACTGCCGCTATCCATCCACTATGTACTTGGCATTTCCTTCCTCTTCACTTCACAAAATGTGTAAGCAAATATTTGCCAAGGCACAATACTTCAACTCGGCCTCAAGCGCTAATACGCTGCCGTGCATACATATGTATGTATGTATGTATATATGTATGTGTGTAATTACAAAAACTGTCACACTTTTTCCGACGATGCGCCACTTGTTACTTGGTTATACTTTAGTTGCTTTTGTTGTTGTTGCCAGCTTACTCATAATCCCCCACAAAAGCCGCTTAATTCATAGCTGAGCTTAGCGCGCTGAGCCTCAACAGCAACATTCAACAGCAACATAATTTCGGTCAATTTTTTCACACATAGCGGCCTCTTTAGTCGCGCCTCATTTTTACATTCTATAGCTACATTCATGTATACATATATGTATATTATANATTAATTTTCTCGCGCTCAAAGCTTATTGCCTATTTGCCAAACCAGGCTCACGCATTACACTTAAATTATGTGCACGCATACTTAAATATACTTATACTACTATATGTGTGTATGTTTTCATAAAATTTTACAACTCTTACATATACTTGGCTGTTATTTTCAATTTTTCGTACTTAAGCCGGACCGGCTGGCTATTGGTGACTTTGGTGTTGAGCTATAAACCTTTTAACCTGCTTATTAACTTAATTGAGTTTTAGGTAATTGAGTTTTAGGTAGCTTAACTAAAGAGTGATTCAGTGGTGATTTGTTGTTGTGTGAATGTGTGCGAGAGTTCAATATTTTCATTAGAAGTTCATCGAATAACCTGACAGCAGAAAAATAATAAATTTTAAGTTGTCAATGGAGGCGATGAACTTTGTCAATGTAGTGTGGACA
>NW_016226042.1:0-1357 GCF_001687245.7 Rhagoletis zephyria
GTTAGTATTAATATGTTTGGGTTAACAGGAGAAGCTATCTTTGACACCGGAGCAAAGACAAGCATTGCTAGCGTAAACTTAAAAAAGATTTTGACTCAAAATGAGTGCGTGTTTCAAGACGTCAAAGCCGATGTTACCTTGGCAGACGGAAGTACCACCACGCAAAAAGTGTTGTCTACCATTTGTGACGTCACAATAGGAAATCGCCAGAGGAAAATTCGCCTGGTTTCTCTACCGAATGCTACCAAAAATCGCACGCTTATTGGTGCTGATTTTATGGAACAAGCAGGTATTGTGCTGAACATGGCGCAACGATTCTGGTATTTCGAAGATGAGCCGAAAGTTAAGTACGATTTTAATATAACCAGCGAAATCAGTCAGCCCTTGGCAATGGATATTGCGGGAGAATATATAAACCCTTGCAAAATTTCTGGTGTTTGTAAGGAAGACATGACAAAGAAATCCAAATTTATTGAGTTCATGGAAAAGGGGTATCGGATGAGCAAGGCGCCACGTATCCAGAAATTGATTCACCTCCTAAGACAACCAATCGAAACAACGAGTATTCACCACACTCGGTACAAAGAATTTTTAGGGATGCCATTCCCATTGGGGCAAGCACTCCCGAAAATAATTCGCGATTATTTGCTCCACCCATGAAAGTCCGAAGGGACTCAGACTGTGACTTGCCTCTTCACTCCATAGAGCTTACAATGATATAGGAACCTGATGCCATCGAGCTGTCAGATTATGAGAAGAGTGAATTAAATTCATTTTTGTTGAAGCATGCAGATTTATTTGCAGAGCCCACCTCAGTAACGCCTTACGCTACGCATAAAATTGACACCGGAAATGAGTCTCCAATTGCGTTACCGCCATACCGTCTTTAACCAGCGCATAAAAATGAGTTGAAATGCGAAGTTCGGAAAATGTTGGAGAGTGGCGTAATCGTTGAATGCGATTCGCCATGGGCCGCCCCAGTAGTCTTGGTGCCCAAGAAAACAGGTGGTGTCCGAGTTTGCATTGACTATCGGAAACTTAATGCTATAACTAAGCCTGACCGATACCCACTCCCACGCGTCGATGACCTACTACACGAAGCCAAAACAACAAAATTCATGTCTACGATAGATTTACAATCTGGTTACTGGCAGATAGGTGTGAAAAGAGAAGATCAGGATAAAACCGCTTTTATTACACCATTCGGAATGTACAAGTTCACTCGTATGCCGTTTGGCCTGCGAAATGCNATGCGATTCGCCATGGGCCGCCCCAGTAGTCTTGGTGCCCAAGAAAACAGGTGGTGTCCGAGTTTGCATTGACTATCGGAAACTTAATGCTATAACTAAGCCTGACC
>NW_016226043.1:0-1357 GCF_001687245.7 Rhagoletis zephyria
TCAATTGATGAATTACTATACATTTTTCACACCATTTTTATATATAGATATAGATTGAAATCAGAAAATTNAATTGATGAATTACTATACATTTTTCACACCATTTTTATATATATAGATATAGATTGAAATCAGAAAATTTCTTAAAAGATTAAAATTAATTAAAATTTTTATAAATCAGTTTTTATACATACATATGTATGTATTTAGGTATTTAGATTTTACTTAAAAATCGGTATGTACATACATGCATATTTAAAATTGTACTTCCTCACTCTTGTGCTTCACTTCATTCGTTTACATACAACTTTGGCGTTGCGTTGGCGTTGGCGTCGCTTCGCTAGTGGCCTGCCCTAAGCCCGGACCTCAATCCCATCGAGGATCTATGGGGAATTNGCTTCTCCTCCGATTTGTGGCGTGCGCCTTGATGTTGTCACACAAAGCGGAGGGACCTACAGTTTTACGCCGACTCCGAACGGCGATTGTATTTTTATGAGAAGCTGTTTTTCATGGCAGTAATACACTCGGAGGTTTGCCATTGCCTGCCGAGGGACGACCGCTGTTAAGAAAAAACCTTTTTTCTATATTTTTGCGATGTTGCTTTGACCAGGGTTTGAACGCAGGCATTGTGGAGTGGAAGCGCGCACTGCTTACCACTACACCACAACCGCCTATCTTACGGCACTCAAATTTTACAGGAGAACGAAAAAGCTGTTTTTCTTTGAAGGCATTGTCTTGATAGGCGGCATTTTCTCTAGCTATTATTTTACAGATCTGATGTTTTAATAACGATTTTGAGATTTTTATGCATAAATCTGGATGCCTGTAGTCCAGGGCTACCAAATCTCATTTTTGCCACAACGGCGATTTAGGCGGTTTTGCAACTGGTCTATGGGCAATACGAAAGCCTTAAGCAGCTGAAAAATTCCATTTTAGTTGAATGGGACAAAATTTATGTGGCTATCCTAAAAAAATTGGTGGAATCAATGCCCCGTCGTGTCCAGTTGGTGAAGATAAATAATGGCAACACCATCCGTTATTAACAAACATAAAACTTTAGTTTCACAAATAAAATAATATGTATACATATTAAATACGATTTTTGCACATATCTATATCTATACTAATTATATAAAGAGAAGTCCCTTTTTTTGTAACAGGTAATCTCGCGAACGGCTGGTCAGATTTTCATGAAATTTTGTNATACAAATAGCTTTCGGTAACCACCATGTTTTAGGCTAAAAAATTTTACTTTTTTCGGGTAGGTGGACCAGGAACCGGTCTATTCGAAAAAATCTTTTTATAGTACGATTTGCTTCAAATTTAGTACGTAAGTAGCTTTTTAGCATTTTTGACC
>NW_016226044.1:0-1357 GCF_001687245.7 Rhagoletis zephyria
ACCATTCATTTGCACAAACAATGACTCGATTTTAATTTGAGTTGACTTCATTTTAACTAAAAAATATATAAATATTTGAGCTTAATTTTTAATAAATGTTTTTACCCAATGAAAAAATCTGTCTATAATTAAGGCTTACGGTACATGCTTAAAATACTTATAAACAATGAATGACACAAAAATTTAGAAATGCATATTTAATTTTATATTTCTGCTGGCTATTTGGAAATTCAGGAGGTAGAAAATTTTCAATAATTTTTTTTTTTGTATCTTGCTAATTAAAAAACCAGCTATTAAATACCACAAAGTTGCGGATTTTTATACAACAGCTTTAAAAATATTGTACCAAAATTTTTGAAAAAATAAAATAAATGAATGAATATTTTGTTATACTTTATTTAGCATAACTCGTTTTAGATTTATTTTAATGCATTTTTAAATTGCATACTTTTTTATGAATAGCAAAAACACACTTTTTTCAAATTATTAGACTTAATTTATACATCAAAGATGCATAGAATTGAGTCGATTAGGAATTAAGGTGAACAGTTTAATTATTCTTTGAATTTATATATAAATACATATATACATACATACATGTGTGTTGAAACACAAAATAACTCAGATTCAATACATATCTTTTAACTGTTTTATTAAAAAAAAATTACAGCCACGAATTCTGACGAGGCGAACATTATAGCCGAGTGGTTAGAGATGCGCACTAACATTCCATAGCACCAAGGTTCGATCCCTGGTCATAGCAAAATCTCCCAAAAAATGACAAAACTTCCGAGTGTAATTCTGCCTAGAAAAGGCTTCGCATAAAATCCATTTGCCATTCCGAGGCGGCGTAAAACAGCAAAAGTGTAAGCGCCAAAATATTATTATTATTAATGCTGCCAAGTAAGTGGATCGAATGCTGTGACTCTGTGGCTTAGGAGCCAACTATGTACATGATGGACTCATAAACACACATAAACAAAAAATAAATAAAAAATACATTTTCGAAGAGAATTGCTCACTTTATCGTTAAGTTTTCTCTAATTTTTTCCGCTCACAATCAGTCAGTGTAGAATTTCCGAATTGCATCAATTTCAAGTTCAAGCGCATATTACTTTTTTTCTTAATTTGTTTTTTTTTTTTTTTAGTTTATCTCGATTTTCTCTGTCTTTTTAGTTTTTGGTTTATTTTCCGTTTCGTTTGTTTTGCTGTCTGAGACTATTTGCACACGAAGTACAAATACTTTCATGCAAACATTTATATTTATTCGAAGGTTATTTTCAACACAAGATTAAACCAAAAGAAATTGAGAATTGAGAAACGTGCGACCTGCACGTTTTACATTTGAAAAAAAAAA
>NW_016226045.1:0-1357 GCF_001687245.7 Rhagoletis zephyria
TATAAAAATTGTTCCTTATAACTCCTCCATTTACGTAGCTAGGAACATGCAATTTTACACTTTTGTTACTCACTATGGAAAGAATACTTACAGTGAAAATGTCGAATATCGGGTAGCTATAACCTATAGCCCCAATNCAGTGAAAATGTCGAAGATCGGGTAGCTATAACCTATAGCCCCAATACAACTGATTGTTCAGATATGAGATTTTTTGCCATAAATTCTTCATTTAAGCAGCTAGGAACATGAAATTTTCACTCATTATTAACAAAATGCTCACAGTGAAAATAACAAAGATCGGTGCACTGTAACATATATCTCCGATACCACTGATTGTTCAGTTAGGAGAATTTTCGTTATAACTCCTCCATTTATGCAGCTAGGAAAACTAAATTTCGCCATACTTCCATCCATTAACAACAGAATACTTACAGTGAAAATAACCAATTATTTCATAAAAATTACATAAATATAGCTCCCATACAACTGATTGCGATTTTTTGTTATAACTCCTCCATCTATGCAGCTGGGTACATGAAATTTCGCAATATTTCCACCCATTATCAAAAAAATACTCACAGTGAAAATGGCGAAGATCGGATCGCTATAACCTATTGTCTCCATACAACTTATTGTTCAGATATGAGAGTCTTTTTTATAACTTCTCCATATATGCAGCTAGAAACATGAAATTTCGCGCTATTTTCACTCCTTATCAACAGAAAGTTAACAGTAAAATTAAAAAAGTTCGTGTCACTAAAACCTATTTATTGCCCCCCATACAACTGATTGTTCAGATATGGGGTTTTACTGTAAAACTCCTTTATTTGGACAGATAAAACCGATAAATTTCGTAAGCTATTTTATAAATAATAATACAAAGTCTACTGAGAAAATCGTCAAAATCTATGCTGTATAAGCTTTATCTCTTGTACCACTGATTGTTCAGTTACCTGTTTTTGCGATCTGTTAAATTAAAATTTTCAGACGTTCATGAAAGGTATGAAGCCTTCGGCATGCCCGAAGACAGCGCTGCTCTTACTCGTTTAATTTTTTTTTACTTCGAAAAAAAAAATTCACTTTGATAACTCTACCTTCTTCTGTGTTAATTTACTTGGCATTAATTAAATAGAAATGACCCAGAATCGGCTAGTAGACACTTAAGAGTAAGTTTCCAATATTTTGTTCAATCCTTGACCGAACAGCCAAAATCTTTTTACCCAGGCAGCATCAAATTATTTGATAACGAATCTACAGTTATCTAAAGAATCTGCAGAAATGTTGGTTTCTAGATCAAAAGAAAAAAATTTGTTGGCATCAGGTATAGAAGTGACTTTCTATTGCACAAAAATGAAAA
>NW_016226046.1:0-1357 GCF_001687245.7 Rhagoletis zephyria
TTAATGTTCGGCTCCGCCCGAACTTAGCCTTTCTTACTTGTTTTGTTTTAAATTTTTGACTGAAACAGAGAAAGTTTCGGCCACTAAATAAACAAATTTTGATGAGGTGAAGCCAAAGCCTCTAAGTGTTTGGCCATCTCGCATGCAAGTTACAGTAAAGGCAAAGTTTAATTGAAGCACTAAAATGGCCATTGAAATGTTGTTCAATTAACGAATTTTATTAATTTGTTATATATTTTGAACGAATTTCCGTCACCCTTTGTTATTCGGCATTCAATGTCATTTTTGTTCGATTCATTAAATTGACATAACTTTGTTATTAAATAATTTGAGCTAACAAAATCATTACCTCATTCCAAATATGCTTTATGTACCTAGAGGGGTTTAATCTAAATTCTAGCTGTGAAATTAAGCAACAAAGTTAAACAAACGATTTAATGTAAAGAGATTAACTTCAGTTAATTAAAATTAAATTTTCAACGCGGATTCAGTTATCGCGACGAGCAAAGTCGGAACTAACAAAGAGGTGTAAGTGAAGTGCAACAGAGCGCAATTAATAACTTGGTTAAGCTAAATCTGCTTTCACTTTGCAGGGGCGGACTCGCAGTGCGCTGACATACATTTACAAATTTAGTATACACTCTTCAAACATACCAAATAGTTCATTTAAAATTAAAGGTCACATTTTAAATGAAAAGGACACAAAACACACGCTTGCCGGCATTCTGGCATGAATATAGTATTTAAGCTTCTGACGCGTTTGGCGCTTGTGTGTTTGCACGCTTGAGAGCGCGCATTCACAGCGGTGAGCCTATTCAATTTCGCGAAACAAATGCCGATCTTATTAAAAGCATCAAGTCGCCGCCACATGTCTGTCACATGCCGCGTCTATATATATGTATGTATGTATGTATGAACGTGTGTCATACGTGTAGTTTAGCATATCTACAGGCGCAGAGCCCTCCACTCACACACATACTTACACACACCTGGCTGGCGCTTTTGTAATTTTGCAATTTCAGGCGAAAAGTGAATAGACGACTATGGTTGCCACATACTGTGGCTGGTAATAGCTACAAATGCGCGCAACTCCGTCGCGTGTTGGCGGTGAGGTGATTGCGGTGTCCTCTGTCTGATGTCGGCGGCAAAAAAAGCGATTATACAAACAAAAAGGCCAACGCAACACTCTTAGGTTATGTGAGTGAGCTTGCTCGGAATTGGCGCTGTCTTTTTGTTTTTCATGTCGATTTATTAATTTCGCTCATTTGCACATCGCCAGTTGCTCACGCTTGAGAATGTTCATGCAGCTTTAAGCTGTCACCATGTAATAGCGTTCATACATCGACACTGCTTTTCC
>NW_016226048.1:0-1357 GCF_001687245.7 Rhagoletis zephyria
GAGATAGTTGTAGATGTAGATAAAGACGAAAATGTAAGTGAAGATGAAGATATAGATGAAGATCGAGATAAAGATTAAGATAAGATAAGAAGTTGAATTTTCGGTTAAGACGTTCTTCAATCAGAAGAGAAATCTTATGAAATACTTAGCATACCGGCCGTTAACTTTTATTAGTAAACAGTCGAGAAAACAGCCCTTCTTCTAGTTAAGTTAAAATAAATCTAATGATGCACATAGATACATATGTATGTATCTCAACCCATCAACTTCCACAAGAATTGATTCCTTTGTCCCCTTTTCCATAAAAATGGCAGTTAAGTCGCCGAACCGAAACTCTTCTAGGAAATAAGAGGGAAGGGTTAAAAAAATACGGTTTTATGAAAATGGAATTTTTAACAAAAAAAGCCTTAGCCCTATGTAAAATAAAAAAAAGGTTCAAATCGGGTAGGAGGGGAAGAAAACACTCTTACCCTTGCTGCTTCTAGATAGCGGCTACTCCACAATCCCCTCAGTACCGCAATCAAATTTCACTTTCTCTGTGTTTGGCTTGGCGTATTTCAAAAATTGCCATTTTACAAATTTCCCACCCCAATTATACCTTCGATGAACATTAAATGGTATTATAACTTTGGTCCGATGTTTGTAAGTACCAGGAGAAGAAGAGATATACCTATGAAAATGTATACTTAAATGACCGGAACATCCAGCTAAGTCGCTTTAGCCATGCCCGTCTGTCTGTCTATTTGAACGCAAGCTAGTCCTTCAGTCAGATAGCTGACTGAGATAACATATAGCTCTCATAAAACTGATTGTTCGGATATAAGACAAGTTTCTGCGATATAACTCTGATTGTTCGGATATAAGACAAGTTTCTGCGATATAACTCCTTTATGTAGGCAACTAAAAGGACACTTCTCTTTTCGCAGAACTCACGTCTTCCAGTGGTGCCACACAAAACTATTGGCCAACTGTTTTGGGTTTTAAAAGATTTTTTCATGGAAGAAACACACGAACACTTCCTTCCAGGGGGCGCTTGCACGCTTCTCCAACTGTTCGGCGTTTGTGTTTGCTGTATTTGAATTCAATTCGATTTCCGGATTTTATGGTATAAAGATTGAATGCAATCCGTAAAATTATTTTCCCCTCATTTTATGCTTTTAGTAAAATTGTTACCAATTTAAAAAAAATTTCTTCGAATGATTTTTGACATTATCTTATCTTTTCTTGAACTCATCACACTTAAATATATGACAATATTTAGTAACCCCAGCCCACGTGCAATGTGACGCTACCTTGATTGCCGCTCGTCTTCTTCAGCAACGCAATTTCGATGTAATTTCCATCATCCTCTGCCCGT
>NW_016226049.1:0-1357 GCF_001687245.7 Rhagoletis zephyria
AGATAAAGATAAAGATAAAGATAAAGATAAAGATAAAGATAAAGATAAAGATAAAGATAAAGATAAAGATAAAGATAAAGATAAAGATAAAGATAAAGATAAAGATAAAGATAAAGATAAAGATAAAGATAAAGATAAAGATAAAGATAAAGATAAAGACAAAGATAAAGATAAAGATAAAGATAAAGATAAAGATAAAGATAAAGATAAAGATAAAGATAAAGATAAAGATAAAGATAAAGATAAAGATAAAGATGAAGATGAAGATGACTTACTCCACTTGAGCTCACTACATATTAATTCACCACACCTTAACTTCACACACCTAAATCCACCTCTACTTCACTCCCCACACCTAAATTCAATACACCTTAATTCACCACACCTCAACTAACCACACCTTAACTCACCACGCCTCAAATCACCACCCCTAAATCCACCACACCTCTTAAGCCCACACTCCTGAATTCACAACACCGTAACTCCCACAGCCAATTCCACCACACCGCGACCCACCTCACCCAATTTCACCATATGACATGATATCACTTGATGTGGCATCAATGACAACATCATTTGGCATAAAGTGAACCAAAATGAACAAGATTTTTAATCTTATATATTGAAATATAAAATAATAGCGGCGTTCATATAAATTGATAAACTTCCGATAAACGTGATAAAATGATAATTAGATCAGTTTATCACTTTTGATGTAGACCCCGAATATATTGTAATATAATGATGTTTCCATATGTTTTTTGGTTTTTGGTATCTTATCAATTATATAAATAGGCAATCATGTTTCCTTTACACCCCTTTTACGGCTAAATTGTACTTCTAAGGTATAAACAATTATATATCATTAGAAAGGTATTTTGATGCTGATGTGCAGGCAATTTTTAAAATTTCAAATTAGTTTAAAATAGAGCGAAAAAATCAATTCAAAAGTCACACCAATACCAATGCCATACATGTACATGGTTGGGGCGGAAATGCCTCCTAAATGTATGCTTTAATATTGATAGTGAATTAAAGAAACGTGCTAAGCAGCAGTTTAGGAATAAGATGTATGTATGTATGTACATGAATAGATTAGCCTCAAACAAGGATTAAGATAATTTTGAGTATGGAGAAGAAGAAAGGGATAAATACAGAAATTAAAATAAATGTAAAGAAACCTAAATATGAAGACAAAGAGGAAGGAAAATTTAAATATCTTACCTAATAACAATGGAGGGGGTGAATATATAAATGAAGAAAAGAATGGACGTATTTAGATCAGGATAAAGGAAAGGATAAAGATTTAGAAGAAGATGAAGACCAAGACGAGGAAGAAGATGAAGATGAAGATGAA
>NW_016226050.1:0-919 GCF_001687245.7 Rhagoletis zephyria
GGAGAAATCTCCCCGCCAATTGAGCACCAGCATCAGTGTTTATACTTTTGTGTGTGTGTTTGTTTGTTTTCAGCCGCCGCCGCATCGTCTGCGTTTGATGCCTTCCCTTTCCTTTCCCTTTTGGATTTTTTCAAACACTTTTTTCCTCCTGTTTTTTATGTACTACGACTGCTGTTTCCCCCTCCTCCACTTTTCTTCACTGCTGTTCAAGACAAGCTTTTCCTCTTTCCTATTCCGTATCTAGAACACATCCTAGTTGTAGTACACACATTACTTCCACAGTTTTTTAGAAAGAACGGGAAATAAATGAAAAACGGAAAAAAAATTACAAATTGAAACAAACAAATGAGAGTGAGCAGCAGCAGTAATGGAAATGCAGCACCAGCAGCAGCAGCAGCAGCACTGAATGGGCAAAAATGAATTGGCAAAAGAAGAGAGTCGGGAGAAAGAAAGCGAGCAAACGATATTCAAGATAAATGTACTATGATAAGGGCAAAAGTGAGGAGAAGGAGAAGAAAACCGATACATAACAGCGGGAGAAATAGGGACAGCAAAGTGAAAAAAATCAAACAGTAAAAAAAATTTTAAAACTCGAGCTTTCAAACCCAAAACTAAAAAACCCAGCTAAAGAGTACAACTCTCATCAAAGGTGAAAGTGAAAAAACGGACCGGTTTTTGGGCTAAAATCAACGCCGTTATTACCGAGTCGCTAATACACTTCTGCCATTTTAGTGCGTTGTTGTGAGTTTCTGCGAGTCCCCCCCCCCTCTTCCAACTCATTCAATTCCCTATCATCGATACACCCACTACCACACATTCTGGCGGCACAGCAGCAGCAGCAGATGATTATAATGCTGGCGAGCAGTGAATAAAGAAAATTCACTGCTGACCAGCCATTTTCCCTCTCTCTCTCTCTCTC
>NW_016226050.1:990-1357 GCF_001687245.7 Rhagoletis zephyria
CTCTCTCTCTCTCTCTCTCTCTGAGTTTGTCTGCAAATGGCCATTTGCTGTAGTTTCTGCGTTGGCGGTCATCGAGAAGGGACCGGACCGGTCGGTCGCCCTCGACTACCAACTACCAAGCCGAGCAGATTTCCTTGACTTAGCAGCAGCAGCAGCAGCAGCTAAATGGCCGATGTATCATTTAGTGCAGCAGCGGCAGTCCTTCTTTCTAGTAAGCTAGAACGAGACCGAACGATTACTGCAGCAGCAGCAGCCGCTTTTCCCTTTCCTCTTTCTCTGACTAATGGCAGTCTGATTGGCGCCCAATAGTACTTTCTTTGCTCTGTTCTGCTTTGGACTCTGCAGAGTCCCAGGCTGCCAAAAATAG
>NW_016226051.1:0-1357 GCF_001687245.7 Rhagoletis zephyria
ACATAGTATAAAGGAAAGGCGAGATATTTTAACCACGCTACTGAACGAAGTTAGACAAATTTTTTTATGTATTNGGCGAGATATTTTAACCACGCTACTGAACGAATTTAGACAAATTTTTTTATGTATTTAACAAACGAAGTATATAATGACATATGATTTCTTTCTCCAAATACGTAAATGTACATATGTATATATGCATATAGTCAGCGCGTGGCGAAGCCTCGCGCATCCATGGCCGGTTAGTATGTTTATACATGAAATTTCATGAGTACCTTATACTCAAGCCTGTTTTATTAATCATTACTTTCAAAAGTACCAGGTATTTACGTTGTTATTTGTGATGTATACGTTCCTCAATCACATGGTTTTTTAAATACAGTTTAAAAAATGTGTTACTTTAAAATTTTTCTGATTTAATAAATATCGCTAGCTTNCAAAAACAATTGTACAACAACAATATATTATATGAAACAAAATACTCGGCACATGCAATTAAGAATATCAAGTTAAATTAATCAAATTTACGGGAAATTTTGATGTTTTACTTATCTTTAAATTGTGCACCAGAAGTTTATTAACACTTTTTTTAATTTTTTACTTTAATAAGCGTAAACAGCTTTATCAAACACAAAATTTAAACAGATCACAGAAAAACACAGCTTCACAGCTTGACGTTTGCGTTCTAATGTNCTTTGCCAATTTTTCTATCATTGAATATAAACTGGAAAACATAAAACAAGCACCTTTACCCTTTTCGAAATGGTGCATTTTTAATTTATCTAGCCTCCCGTATCAAAATATGATTTCTCATAAAAAGTGAAGTTAGCAACTTTTCACTCTAAGCTAGCGATATGTGAGTTTTGCAATCAGTTTATCGTAAATTTTAAATAATTTTATTTCATGGTAAGTTTAAATGCTTTCAGATATTGAATTTTTACTCATATTCATAAAAATTGTGACTCATTGAGAATCCCGGGAAAAATATCCCGAAATCCCGGGACCACAATTTTCCTCATATTTTGGCATACCTAGTACAAACATACATACGTGCTAACAAAGAATATTAACGCACGAATATTCCAACGAGATAAGGAGTTCAAGATATTTAGATAGATGCAACCCAGTAGGGAAAATTTCCTAATTGCATTTGTCTAGACAGCGATAAATAACCAATACTTTTTCAGTATTTACATATTATTTATATCACATTAAATATTTATACAAACGTATATTTCAACCACTTATATAACAGTGAAAAGTGTTGCATTTGTCTAGACAGTGATAAATAACCAATACTATTCCAGTATTTACATATTATTTATATCACATTAAATATTTATACATACGTATATTT
>NW_016226052.1:0-1357 GCF_001687245.7 Rhagoletis zephyria
AATAAGTGGCCTGAAAAATCCCAGTGTGCAGTGTGCTTGAAACGTTCAGAATCACCGGTTTAAATTTTAGTAATTTTTTTAAATTTTATAGCCATATTGGATCCGCCATTTTGAATTTTAAAAAACTGATTTCAGATTCGTAATCAGCGACCCCAAAAACTCCTAAGTGGTGAGTTTCGAACAAATCGGATCATTTTTTTAAAAATTGATCGCCATTTTGGATTCGCCATTTTGAATTTTGAAAAACTGGCTTCAGATTCCTAATTAGCGACACTATAAACCCACTGATAACGAGTTCCAACCCATGACAATGCTAAAACGTTCAGTATCAACATTTTAATTTAGTAATTTTTTTTAATTTTATAGCCATATTGGATCCGCCATTTTGAATTTAAAAAAACTGATTTCAGATTCTTAATCAGCGACCCCAAAAACTCCCAAGTGATGAGTTTCGAACAAATCGGATCATTTTTTAAAAAATTGATCGCCATTTTGGATCCACCATTTTGAATTCTGAAAAATTGACTTCATACTCCTAATTAGCAACCCTAGAAACCCCCCAGTAACAAGTTCCAACCTATGACAATGCGTAAATCGTTCAGTATCAACGTTNAACTTCATACTCCTAATTAGCAACCCTAGAAACCCCCCAGTAACAAGTTCCAACCTATGACAATGCGTAAATCGTTCTGTATCAACGTTTTAATTTTAGTAATCTCTTTTCGAAAGCACATTTTCGGGCACCAGACCCATTCTAACTGTCCAATACAAACATGTAATTAAGGGAATGTTCCCCAATTAAACCAAAGTAATTACATGTAAAAATGACATTTTTAGCTGCATTTTAACATGTCACGATAATAAAAAAATTGAGAACATCAGAGTTTTTATAAAAAACCGACTAGCGCGACCTCTAAAAAAACTTTTTTTTTTCAAAATAAAAAAAATCGTTTCGCTTCTTTTATCACAAATAACAATAATTTGAGGTAGCGTTTATGAATTTCCAAAAAAAAAAATTTTGAACCACTCTAACGTTTATATATACCCTCGTATAAGTACCTACCATACCAAATTTCAAGTTCGTGTGACTTGTGGTTCCGAGGTTATAGCTTATAAAAATTCTACGCCTATGGGATGTGCCAGGCCCCTTTTTGCAAACTCGTTTTTACATTCGCTCCTATAAGCATCTACCACTGATATGTCTGCATACCAAATTTCAAGTTCGTGAGGCTTATGGTTCCGAAGTTATAGCTGTTAAAAAATTCCGCGCCTATGGGATGTGCCACGCCCCGTTTTACAAAAACGTTGATATATACCCTCGTATAAGTACCTACCATTGATATGTCCGCATACCAAA
>NW_016226053.1:0-1357 GCF_001687245.7 Rhagoletis zephyria
AGGAGCAACTAAAAAGTTTACGTAATTTATTATTAACGTAAGCATTTTGCAAAAATTACACATATTTAATAACGGCAAATTTAAAGGCGGCTTAAAAAGTTGATATTAGATACCCATAATTCTATATATAATATTTATATCGAGGTTTATATATTCAATATGACCTATCTGCAGTTTTTACAGAAATAAGATTCCTGTATAAAAATCCACCTTAGACCTAACTGTCATCGATGATGTTAATGATGACCTTGTGTATCAAATTAACTATTTGGGGTATTCACAACAGTGCCGTAAGTGTCGTATTGTTGTATGTAGTAAACTTTAAACGCCTAAAAAACATGTTAAAGGGGTTCGCAAAGTACCATCAAAGTCGTATTATGTATTTTCTCAGTGTTGAAAAATTGTTGGTTGTGGTTTCAAGTTCTCTAAACATTTATTTAAGCTTATAAAGTTTACGACATACAACAATACGACACTTACGACATCGCTGTGAATCCCTCAATTGATTTTCAAAATTCAAATGTCAGTTTTTGTAGAAACTGCAGATAGGTTGTATTCATGGGCGTCGCTACCTAGGCACAGGGGGGTGGGGGTGGAGGGCTCGAGCCCTAGCCCTAGCTTTTGAAGTTTACCTTCTATGTAGTATACAATACTACGAAATGGCAGCTGAAAGCAAAATTTTTTGCCCGGTACACAGTGGTCGAAAATCCCAAATAACGCACCAAAACCTCGAAATTTTTTTGTTACCGATCGGGATAAATTTCACTTTACCGTGTTTAGAGTGCGTAACTGTCGAGATATTTTATAGGACAGATGTTTCCGTGCATTAGTTTCGAGCAGGTAGCCGCTCAAAGTTGAATCTTCAGCCGAATGCGCGTGACGCTGCAGTATTGCCTCGCGCGTGCACCCGAAAGTTTTTGTTTATAAGAAGAGTACATCTTTTCCGGGCTCGATGGATTTTCATCGCGATGGTGAGTGGAGTATTTATATACTAACTTGGAATGATAATTTTGATATTGGCACCTGTCAGCGACGTCCAAATGAAAGCGTTCTTCTTCTCTTTTGTGTCATAAAAATTTCAATATTCAATGGAAAATTAGTTTATGAGTTGAACCGAGTTTAGCTTAGAGCCTTAATGTTTCGGAATCGGAAAAGTGTCTAAAATAAAACAGCGTTGAAATCAGCTGCGGATTCTTGCGGATTGGCCTTTTAGAACGATTTTTGTGTGACGCGCGCGCGTGCCGTTTCCCGAGCTCGGCCGGCGGCGCGGTGGGAGACCGGCATACGGCCTGGCCGCGGCGCGGCCGAGCGATACGGAGAATGAGGGGATCCGTAATTCTCATTGTGTGAAAGTTCT
>NW_016226054.1:0-1357 GCF_001687245.7 Rhagoletis zephyria
AAACGTTCACGTAAATTTGAAGATTTATTTACTTAGCGAAATTGGCGAACAATTTCCTACAATCTCAGATACGTATGTATGTATGTGTCCGAGATTATGTTTATTTGTTTGTTTGCGTGTGTATGTATTTTTCAATGTGTTAACTGCATAAATTAAATACTTAAATGATGCGTTTAAATGTCAAAGTGGCCAATTAAAATTGGTCGTACTTATCACATAAATTGTATTCAATTTTCAATTCAATTAATTTGGTTTCGTACATAGTGAAGTTAACAGTTGCACGCACCATTGTTTAATGATTACCTAAGGAATTCCTCAGTATAAATTTGAAAAATTTTCCTCTCAGAGTAAATTAAAGATTCATTGAAAACATTTAATGTAATGTAATTCTGTAACGAGGGATTTGGACATTTTTCGTTTTATTATTTTAATTTGAATTGGGTTAAAGTGTTGAAATAAAGCAAATAAATATCCATGTGTACATAATTTAGAAGCGTCAATTATAGTAAGGGAGTCTAAGATTTCGGTGTTCACTCGAGCGCGCAGCCCGCTGAGCACCTCCACCAAATCTAGGCTCTCTACTTATCTAGGGCCGCGGCCGTCGGCCAGCCGAGTGCGTAAAATTAACTATGGTAGGTTAATTCCATGGTAAAAAGTTTGGATCTCAACAATATCTACTGATTTGCGAGTACTTTGAGCGACATTTGAACATTGTTCCTTTGTGGCACCACCGAGAATCGCTACTTGCAGAGAACTAAATTTCACAGGCGGAGAGCTCCTTCGGACAAGCTATAAAACCGCAAACCAGTAAAAGCTGTACAATCTAAGAAGAGGCGCTGAGATGATACCACCCCCATCGTCCTTCACGCAGCTGCAACAGAAAGGGTCTTCTATGATATTTAATATCACTGTGTTAACCCTGATAGGACTTTGGATTTTCAGTACATTCAGCAGAATCGAGAGTTCCCGCTTTGCGAGCCTAAGGAGATTCCTAAACCTTAAGCAGCCAATCGACTGCTTTGTTAATCGCAATAAGCTCCGTCTGAAAAACAATATAATGATCTAGAAACCTAAATTTAAAATTGATGGAGACTTCGGTGGAAAATACGCCTCCACTGTCCCATCCATCAAGCTCAACTCATCCTTGTAAAAGTTCATCGGTGTACCCTTCCAACCATAATATACCCTGCACTCATCCCATAGTGGGATGTGCGCGGCGAAAGAGTTGATTGATGCCAGGCTAGTCACACAGTGANATATTAAGCTTCCTGAATGTCCCTAAACGAGGATGGCGTGGCCTGGGGCATCTTACATATCCTAGTGAGCTAAACGCGCTCTGTTTTACTATGATTTAATG
>NW_016226055.1:0-142 GCF_001687245.7 Rhagoletis zephyria
CTTACCGTTCTTGTTGTGTCCAGTGGTAGGAGCTTTGCTTTTGTATAGTATATATTTACACTGCTGCTAGTACTGGTTGTTATCACTACTATTATCGGCGGAGTTATCAACTGCGTCTAAAGTTTATGTTCTTCATTTGTTG
>NW_016226055.1:298-554 GCF_001687245.7 Rhagoletis zephyria
TTCTCCTCTGTTATGAAGTAAATGTTGTGGTTGTAGTTAAAACAGCTTCTGCGACTAGCTGAAGCTGAAGCAGATGCTAATGCTGACGCTGTTAGTTTTAATTGATGCTGATTGTAGTGGCTTTTGCAATCCCTGCATGCTACGCTAACTTGGACACTGTATGAAGCAACCTCTATTGTAGTTCCGGGAATTTGCCAAAACTGAAGACTTGCATGGCGCGCAGGCCTCTCGTGATGTTTTCAAATCAGCACAGGCA
>NW_016226055.1:652-1357 GCF_001687245.7 Rhagoletis zephyria
GAGAAAAGTTTGAATAATAATGAAAATTTTCTGTTTGATTGACGAACCACAAAAATCACATAAATCCAAAATTTCCAAAATTACAAAGTTGAAATGAACACAGTACAATAAAAGGTAATAACACAAATACAAACCCTACAGCTATATTTCAGCGTTGGCATAAAACTACTCGCAGTTTAAAAGCTTAAATCTAGGTATACATAAATTTTACTTACAACATTAGAAAGATACCAAAACTTAATTTCGACATAGGTACATGTGTAGGTGAGAGAGAAGACAATTAACTAGAAAGGGTAAAAGGCCAGATAATTGAATTGAAATGAAAGTTGTTTAGGCATAAAGTTTATATAGCTCGCTTTTAAANACTTACATCCATTATTTTTGAGGAAATATATCTGACTAGCTTATACCCGCGGGTTTCACCCCACGCTTTTATACAAATATGAAAAATAATTTAATGATGTTAGATTTTATTTCTGTGCCCATTTCGTTATAGCTCGTTATTTTTTAAGCGAGTTAAGGTATTTAGGCCATTTAAAACGATGAAATTATAAAATCTCGTCTGCGCGCTAGACATACGAAAGATATCAATCCCTCTAAGTTTACCTTAAAATGGTTCCAGGTATACGACGCCTGAACTTGTAACCTTCTTGGAGGTGCCTCAAGAGAGCTTTAGATTATAAGGCCGAACCCGGCTCTCCCTTT
>NW_016226056.1:0-1357 GCF_001687245.7 Rhagoletis zephyria
AAAGTTGCTGCAATAAACGCGCTTTACTTTCTATGTAGCGTCTCAATGGCGTTTCCTATCACACTCGGTCTAGAAAAAAAGGAGAGCTTTACAGAACTGTTCCATGCAATTCAATTCAATTTCCGGCCGGGAAATATTGCATATTCTAAACATGTAGAGCAAAACTAGAACGCGTAATTTGTTATGCTCATAAAAAATATTTGTATCCACGGCAAAACATGATGGGGTTCGAGCAAAAATCTGAGGGTGTATCGCGGTACTAGCAGTTGAAGAACTTGTTTTTGTGAAGTCAACAACTGGACTTGACTTAACGAATCTATAAGTATTCTATTGACATAGAGATATGCAGGTCTGACAGTCTCTTTAGCAATTAAAAATATCTACTACAGCACTCAATAGACTGTGAAGCAATTAAGTGAATGAAATCGTTTGTCCTAAAAATGCATAGCTCTTTCCCTTTCTAGTAAAGCTGCATAAGTAGGAATATTACTACGAAAAAAATTTATGTATTGCTTGATACAATTTTCCAATGAAAACCTCTCTCTTACCATAAATATAAACCGCGCCAAACTCTGTTTTTTATATTTAATTAATATACATTTATTGGACTCAATTCTCTTTTTGGATATTCTTCCTTTACATTAGATGCAAATTAGTCAATTTTTTTTAGGACTGAGCTTAATGTTTTCCTAACTTCCATCGATGCTATATTTATGTACAAACATACATATGTACAGATCATGATTCGATAATACAAGGTTAGGAGCGGTGCGAGAGAGACAACCTTGTATTATTGAATCATGTATACAGATATCTAAACATTTCCTTCGCTGAGCAAATTTTTATATTTATACCTAGATAAACGTTCTTGCACATTCCTCTGAAAAGTACCTCATAATTAGATTTTCACTATACAATGAAATGCATCACAAAAACACACACTTATTTACGTATATGTAAAAAGAATACCAAATAGCACACTTTCATCACGCAAACGCTATAGAAATTTCTTGACTACATACCGTCTAACAGTTTGACAAAGTTGTCTGGAAATACACCAACTTTGCCGTGTAGTTCGCCCTTCCACCAGCCCTTATCCGGCAATTCCATGCTGATGATCGTGATGATTTCCCCCACTTTCAATTCCAGCTCATCGTCGTTTTGTGGCGTATACGGATATTCGACGCGACAGTATTCCCGTTGCGGTTTCGGTGGCAACGATGGTGCAACATCATCCACAGATGTGTTGTTTGTGCTTGTTGCCGCAACGAAATTGCTGCCACTGCTGCTGCTGATGTTACTGCTATTCAACAGATCCTCTTTGGAACTGTGAAAACTAATACGATTCATTTTCTTC
>NW_016226057.1:0-1356 GCF_001687245.7 Rhagoletis zephyria
ACGTACATATCTACATATATGTTTCTAGACTTTTTAACATCCCCGTGGCTAGGAAATAATATAATTTTCTACTTTAAATACTTTAAAATTCTAGTGACTCTACTTGGCTTCGCGGTTCACATAAAATTGTCTTACAGCGCGATAAGTAATATACAAGGCTGTGAGGAAAATAATGAAAAATCCTGCGATTGTCTTCGAAAAGGGTTTTCTGCATGCTTTTTCGCATATTTTTAAAGTGGTTGACACTTAACCTTCATAGTGTAATTCAACCGCACCTGCTTCACCTACTTTTTACTCATATTCACATTTCACCTTTATAGCTGTGAAATGGTTTTAGCATCTTTATGAAAGCCTATCACATACTAGGGATGTTAATCCCGGGATTATTTGCCCGGGATTTTCGGGACTTGTAATTTGCAATGGTGGCAATAATAGAATGCCTCATGTTGAACAGTTTTCGCTATATTTCTTTTGTTTATTTAATATTTAATTTTTTTTTATATATGTCTAGCTAATTATATGTACATACATACACATAACACAGTGCGACAGGCAATTTTACACACACAAAAATCAATATATTCGCGAAGCAATGGGTCAAATATATGCAGCAAAATTGCGTTTTTAGCTTTTCTCTCTGACGTCAGGATTTTTTAAAAGGACTTTGAAAACTGAATAATATGAGTAATTCAGAAAATGGTTTAAAAAATTTAGTGCAGTGTACTTAGGAAACAGTATAGATATCAAATTAAAGAGGAAATTCTGTAGAGAAAGAACAGATTAAATTTTTTGGTGCAAAAGGTATGAAAATGTCCTTAAAAATTGTATCCTTGAATATCCTTGAAATTTTGCAAAATTTATTTAAAAAAAAAAATATATGTTAAGGAGTAATATAAACTCGATCACGTCCTCGAATATAGTCTTTCTAACTTTATTAGCTTAAAAAAATAAAATTGATTAAAAGAGCATTTCAATATCTGTTCGTCCTTGTAAACCCAAAAAATTTTTATTTTTTTTAATCCTACAGAATTTTCTCTTTCATTTGGTACCCATTTTTATTCTACATTGCGCTGAATTTTTTAAATAATTTTTTAGAATTCATCATATTTCTGAAATTATAAAGTTCTAATAAAAAAATTCCAAAACTAAAAACGCGGTTTTACTATATTTTGCCCCTAGTGTTGTGAGTATATTGATTGCTTGGTGTGTTTTGAAAATTTTTTGTTTCAAACTGTTTCAATCATTTTACTCAGCTTTTTAGAAAAATTGTAGGTACGCAATTTTATAAGTTTAGCCCATTAAATTACAGGATAAAGTGCAAGTTTCAAGTGACTAAAAGTAACGCTGATTTTTTAT
>NW_016226058.1:0-1356 GCF_001687245.7 Rhagoletis zephyria
TAAAAAGTAAAAAAGCAAAATAATGAGATTAGGAAGCGTCTAAGGGATAAAAAGAGAACGAGAGCTTCTAAATTGAGTTACAAAGTAGACAGCTGCTAGACAACAACAACAGCAAACGCAAATATAATTTTAAAAATTTTAAAAATGTAGTTTTGTACCTTTTCTAAAAAAACCAGAACGGTAGTGTTAAAATGTAATAAATTTGCAAAAGCACATCATTAAAATCAATAATTCAGCACTGCTGAGAGAGCTGCACGCCTTTCCATAAAAAGTGTTTGTCTCCATTTCAGTCAGTCAGTCTGTCTGTCTGTTTCTCTGTTTGTCTGCGTGTTCCAGAAAAAACAAACCTAATCCCGTTTGCAAACTCAATATTCAAAAGCCATTAAAAACTTACGCAAACGTACACAGCAGCAGCAGTATTACGTCCTCTTTCTCTCTCTCTCTCTCTCTCTCTCTCTCTCTCTCTCTCTCTCTCTCTCTTTTTTTCNCTGTCTGACAAAAACTGCGCAAAAACTGGAAATTGCTGCTGCTCAACCAAACCTGCTTTACCGAAACGTGATCTACCGTTGCCGGTGTACGATTACCCGGCTATTACACTGAGAGGAAGAGAATAAAAAGGGAAAAGGAAGGACATTACTATGTTTTCTCACTAATATACGAGACAGTTTCCTTTTCCTCCCCCTCTCTCTTTTCCTACTCACACTTTTTTGCCAGTTTTATGAATATGCTAAATTATTTAAAATGAAGAGGAAAATGAGAAGAAAAAAAAATTATTATTATTATTGCCTGTTAGTAGAGACTATTTAAATATAACTCGCAATAAAAAATAGCTAAAAATAAAAAATAAAAAACAGTAGACAGACGCAATGTTTAGTGTTTTTGCGTGTGACTGTAAAAANACTCGCAATAAAAAATAGCTAAAAATAAAAAATAAAAAACAGTAGACAGACGCAATGTTTAGTGTTTTTGCGTGTGACTGTAAAAATTTGAAAAATAATATTTAAAACCAAAATATTAAAAATTGTTGACCTTTTATTCTAGAAGGTGTTTGTAGAGAAATTTTCTTAAAACAACAAATATGAAATCAAGTTGATTATAAAAAAAATAAAAACGATATAATGTCAAGTGTAGAAGCGGCGGCGGCAGTGATTGTTGCTCCTCTTGTAACTCTAAAAGCAGTCATCTTTTTCAGAGTCAGCAGTCGATTTATTTATCGACTTGACATTTGCCTGTCTGCCAAATATGATATTGATTTGCATGATTGGAAAGGAGAATGAGGGGAAAGGGAGGGATGCGCTACATCAACAAAAACAAAACACAAATGTCAAGCAGCCTCTACTCAAAGATCTAAACTGA
>NW_016226059.1:0-1356 GCF_001687245.7 Rhagoletis zephyria
TGATGTCAGTTGCGTTTGTTGTCATATATCACCACGCACGGTCATATGATTCTAGCTACAATACGGACCGTTTGGCTACAAAAAACCCAAAAATGCAGATCGATAGAACTTTTCGCGCTGATTTTAACCATACCCAAATTATATGAGGCAAGTAAAAAACGAAGAAAATATAACAGGTTAAACTTCAACTTTCCTATTTTTTATATGTTTAATATCTCGGAAACTACTTCACCGTTTAGAAAAGAATTGATGCAAATTCAAATATAATGCTAATAACTTTTTTACGACGTATTTACTTTAACCATTTTTAAAACGAATTTTTGGTAAACACTATTCAAAAAAATATATATATACAATTTCGATTTTTACCACTACTTTCGTTAAATTTTGCCCTATAACAAACCTTTCTATATAAGGTAATAACTTGTACTTTCTAAATAATATAAATTTCTGTAGCACTAATTACGCAATTTTCTTCAAAAAACGTAATTTAATGAAANGTTTTTTTTTGGTTTTTTAGTATTTCTGACTTAAAAATATAAAAAATCAGAAAAATTATGTACATCATCTTTATTTTGACATTATTAGTTGTTCATAAAATATTGATATTTCAAAATATCTCGTATATCTTCTTAATTCTTTACTCGCGGTAAATAATTTTAGTAAGGTTAAAATCAGCATGAAGAGTTCTATCCAATTACATTTTTGGTTTGTCTATAGCTAAAAGGTCGGTATTCTACACTTTTAGTAAAAATTTAATATTACATTTGACATCAGTAATGAAAACAGTCTTTGACATGCACTGCGGTATCGCCATTTGGTCAGTTTTTAAATTTTAATGAATACGCATTTGACATCAAATGAACAGTTGTCAGATGAAGGCAGTTTTTGATGTCAGTGATTTTGACCTAATGATAACCAGCCTTTAGCTTTCCCTGATTTCATATCTACACATTTGATGTTACCATTTTTTGGCATTTTTAAGATATTTGCCCTTATTCTTGATAATATGAAAGTCTTAAACGTTTGATATTTAAATAGGGCGCCACTTGTATCAACTCACGTCGAGCGAACGTGTAGTACATTCAATGCTTTTATTCGCGAAAATCGAACGAGAATGCTGCCAGAAAACTTCATAATGCATCTTGTGGTTCAATGTTTCTACAACTAATAGCAAAAATTCAAAGATTCAAAGTACAAATTTTTCATATAATAAAACTAGTTCATAGATTTTCTCTTTTTACTTGTAAATTAAACATTTCTAAAATCAATGCATTTTTTTATTGTTTTCCGGGTTTTGACTTTTGTTAGTGCCTTATTTTGCCTTTTTTGCGATTTCTAGTGCCTTTTCCTGCC
>NW_016226060.1:0-1356 GCF_001687245.7 Rhagoletis zephyria
GTTTAGCCGTAAAAGGGGTGTGAAGGAAACATGATTGCCTATTTATATATATGATGATATCTTACAAAAGCTTGTGGAACTAATTTTAAAGCGTTAAATATTTCTCGGATCGGAATCATTAGCTTTTTTGGTAGAGGCATCTCTATATCTATCTCTATCTATCACTTATAAAGCGCCTTAAGATCAGAACACACAAAAGGCATACGGGAAAGGTTGCGGTTTCTGTCTTTCTAAGGTTCTCTAAACCCGAAAACTTGAAAACAATTTAAGAGGCGTCCCACGAGGTAATAGGTACTTTCGGTGCTAGTGTGCTTCCTACATACATAGGCCCGTTGAGAAGAAGCAGTCGAGAAAGCCGGTGTCATGGTGGAAAGTTGAACCTACCAAATTTCGTACAAATTCCAGTAGACTTAAAAATAGAGCGCCAATAGCTCGAATTGAAGAAATCGGTCCAAATAGCATATCGTGCGGCAGGAAAATAAGAGGCGATCCCTCATAATGTTTTTTTTTTGTTTTAAAATAACTTTGGGAAGTTTTCAAATAGAACGTTCATATTAGAGGCAATGAACGTTGGCATTAAATACAAAAAATCTCGGAAGTTTCGAGAGTGTGCCACTAAACTTAAGAAAAAATGGCAGCATGCAAAATATCTATCGCAGAAAATTGATAACTATTAAAATTTTATTATATTTTTTTTAATTGTAATATTTTAAGGTTCTCCAAAATTTTTAAGTTAAACGGTTTAGATTAAATGTTTATCCTACCAGAACGAAGGAATCTAGGTAGTGTGTCACTAAATGAAAGAAAATCACAAAGCTCGGTTATGCTTAGACTTGGCCTGACTTACCTAGAAATTTAGAAACTGCAAGGTGACCCGTTAGGTTCACGGCTCTAGAACGTGATGCACAATGAATTTTTTGGTATATACAGATCTTCCTGCCGGAGCGGAACTAGCATTCGACGGGCATAGAAGGTAAGCTAATACCACTATCGGTAGCAGAATAAAAAGAAACATCCCTTTAAAAATACGTTTGAAATTCTTACGGATGCAAACATAGAATTTGTAAAAGAAACGGAAGAGGAGATGAAAGGACGAAGGCAGAATCTATCAGGGCTTTGAACATGATAAGATCCATGGGACATATAATGAAAGGCTAATTGATTCCACGAATCGCTGGAAGGATGTTACGGATCTCGAAAAGTAAATCACCAATTTATACAATTTCTTAGTGGGCATGAAGACTATAGGGGCTACCTTTTACAATTCGGACACGAAAACAGCGAGAGATGCCCTGTAGGTGGACTCTCGTCCACATCATGTCTTATTTTATTTCGAATGACTCGAAGCATAAAAAG
>NW_016226061.1:0-1356 GCF_001687245.7 Rhagoletis zephyria
ATGATATAACTGTACCCTGGGACCCAAATCAGCTTGATCTGGAAGTATTTCGAAGCAGTTGAGAGAGAGGTCAGGCATTCCACGACCAGTTTTAAATACATCATTAGCGATACCAGCTCATTGGTGCATAGCCAGTCTGTTGCCTCTTTTATAGCGGTCACCTCGGCCTGAAAATCGCTTCAGAGATCCGGCAGTCTGAACGTAAGATCTACTGAGAGATCCTGACAGTAGACACCTCCTCCAACTCTCCCTTCCCGCTTCGATCCGTCCGTGAAGATGTTTATTGGACTTATTCTCCAGACGCTACACTTCTTCCATTGGTCCCTTGGAGGGATATGCGTGGAAAAGGATCCTTTTGGGGTCAGCCTCGGATGACTGCGGTCCATTTCATTAGGCTGGAGGTCGAAGCTTTTGAGAATTGTCGAGTGCCCGTGCGCTGGGTTTAAAGAGAACCCAGAGCTTTTGACCCAATGGCTGAGCGAACCGCCGCTACTTTTCCAGGGGCGACCCTGTGGACATTGAGTATAGCGTTTAGCGCTAGAGTAGGAGGGGTTCGGCGCCCCGCTGATGCAACGAGGGCCGCCCCTTGCACGCGCTCAAGCTTTTAAAATGAGTGGTATTTTCCGGTGAACTCCACCAGACAAAGANTCATATAGCCAGTGCATCACTTTTGAGCAGAGGCCCCATCTCTTCCCCATGGCATTATTGCAGCAGTAGAGAGCCACCGATGCCTTCTTTACTCGTTCCTCAATATTTGGTTTCCATGACAACTTCCCGTCCAGGATGACGCCCAAGAACTTAACTCTGTTGGAGAGAACAAGAGGAATACCTCCTATTGAGGAGAACGAGCTCCATATTTCCAGGATTGACAGCAAATCCGCAGCTAGCAGATAAATTTGTGACCATGTTTATGTGTCCTTGCATAAGATCGTACAGAATGTCCAAGAACTTTCCTCTGGCGATTACCCGGCATCCTCTCCATTCCAACTCCTCCAGGACGTCGTTTATCACGACTATTCAGAGCAAGTGTGAAAGGACGCCTCCCTGCGGGGTGCCTCTGCTCACTTTACGCTGCTCAGAGGCGTTGCCCTATTCCCCTGTGACAGTTCTGTCGTGCATCATATGTGAGATGAGCCTTACTAAGTAGCTCACGACTCCGAGCTTAGTAAGGGGTCTTATTAACGCTCCAGGTAGGAGATTATTGAAAGCCCTCTCGATATCAAGGAAGGCACCTACTACAAAATCTTTATTCTTAAGAGAATCCTCTATGACTTTACCAATTGAGTGCAGAGCAGATTCTACGGATCTACCCTTCAGGTAGGCATGTTGAGAGAGGCTAAAACGCTCTCGAGGAAT
>NW_016226062.1:0-1356 GCF_001687245.7 Rhagoletis zephyria
AAAACGACATTTTGACTGAGGAGCAGCGAAATAAAGTGCACAAGACGTATAATCGGAAAAATTTAAAAGTAAAACCGCAGCGGTAACATGAAGACTTACTTTGTCTTAAAAACGACTAAAAATCAATCGTGCAGAGAAAGTCTCAAAAAGATAAATTTGCAAAAGCAAATACCCACAACGTTCGTGCAATTTGCTCAACAGCTTCTCGAGCGAAAAAAGGTGTACCGTTTTACGAAATAATTGGCCGGCGCATACCATCCACGAATTTCCACGTGTGTAAAAGTGCTTACATAGGAGTTCGAGAACTTCGAGCTATTCATCGGCCACGAGGTGGCGACAATAATACCCAGCGTCAAAAAGCAAACGCGGTAGTGCTGTTAGTAAATCCCTCTAGAAGCCATCTAGTTCATCGACTCCAACTTTAACCTGGCTAACAACTTCATTCCCACGTCCAAGGAAACCCAGTCGGCACAACAGCTTGGTAGTTATACCCATCGCTGGACATCAACATTAACCAAAGATGGAAAATTATCGCTGAAACAAAGTAAGTCAAACCTTGCATGAACATACATACATACACATCTTCCGATAGCTACATACCTAATATGTAATATGTATATGCACAAAAGGATAGACATATTTACATAGTACCGTTATTCTTTATACTTAAAATTTTTTGTATGTACATATGTATGCACATATGCCTCATTTACTTTCAACTCGCTATTTCAGTTTAAAATTTACTCGCTAGTTAATACTCTGTTTGCTTCGGCGCAGAAACGTTTTTCGCTTTGACAGATCCATATACATACATATACGCATACATAACTACATTTTGCGCATCCCGCAAAAACCAAAAAATAAATCTATTGAAAATACTCAGTCCTTTGCTTGTGTTTGCGCTGCTTGCGTTTGCGCAAGTGTATTTGAACAAGCTTCGTTGTTAAGTAGTGGCGCTGCCGACCTAAGTGATTCGCTGCGCTAGGAAGTCAAGCCTGGCATGTATATAAATACGTATGTATGTATGTCTCTACCGATATATACATACCTAATAATATATTGCACCAAAGGATAGATATATTTACATAGTACTGTTATTCTTTATACAGACATATTCTCGTATGTACATAGGTATGCCCATATGCCTCATTTATTTTCAACTGGCTATTTCAATTTCAAATCTACTCGCTGTTTGCTTTCATGCATACATACATACGTACATACCGCAGAAGAAATCTTCAGCCCCAAAAAATTATGAAAATACATTCCTAGTCGATTTGCCTGTGTTTGCTCTCCTTGCGCAAGGGTATTTGAGAAAAACAAAATCAAAAACAAAGAAAATAAATAAATAAAAAC
>NW_016226063.1:0-1356 GCF_001687245.7 Rhagoletis zephyria
TTATCGGTTGAATTTCAACCGCTGGGCGAACACTAGTTTATTTAATTTTTATTGTAGAGCTGAAGGGAAAGTCTTTGATATGTACATAAAATAAATAATATGCAATATAAAATGGAAGTTGTAGAAGGTGTAGGTATTAATGACTCGCCAATCTATTAATCACATTCAACATTCACCCAAAAATGGACCTTTCTCTGGACGAGATCCGTTTTCAATGGCAAAAGTCCTACTTGCTTTAGCTCAGCGTTAGTTGTACAAAATGTAGGTAAAATATAAACTTTCAGTGCAAATACATATCGTGCACATAATTTTGTACGCAGGTAAGGTAAATGTTTTCGTTTTGTCATTTTGAAAATGAAGAAATTGAAACTTCTTTAGAAATACAACAAATGTGCCTGTTTATTTTCTCCAAAATTTATAAAATTTAGTACTTGGAGCAAAAAAAGTTGTGTTGGAGGTGGGCGCAGTAATAAGAAATTTTGTATTATCTTCCAAGTATAAAAATTTTGGCTTAAACGAGCAGAGTACACCGAATAAAAAAAAAGTGCCGAACAGCGCATATACGAAATTTCAGCGAATTTCTAGTACGGTTACTACTTTTGTCCGCAGTTTATATGGAGACGTCCCACTGTGCGACAGTCGGGTCTAAGTAACGGGAACGACGCAAATTCATATCTTTCCAAGGATTGTCAGCCTAGCATCATTCCCAAAAAACTCTATGGAAAATTTGTATGCTGCTACAACAACAACAACACATACGAAATATAAATAAGCAAATAAATCATTATAATTTTGACGCAATTGTTTATGGAAAGCCCTTCTTCTAAGTGAAAAATTATCGAAATTTAATGACTTCTTTAGTGCTTAGAGTAATCATGCAAACATCAAAACACTTTACCGTCCCTCCATCCGCGGGATATTCATTAATCTTAACAAAACATAATTTTTGCACAAAAAACAGAACAGATTATTCAAAACAAGGTAATTAAGAGTCTTCAATAAAGGATCTTGCATTGCTAAAAAAGAATGTTTACCTGACACATGCATACATACCTACCTACCTGCCTGAAAGTCAAGAAGTCCAAGAGCAAAAAATGGGTACATAAAAGGCCAAACAAGTCAGTGTTGGCCATCATTGATTTAGAAAGAGCGACGAAGAGGCACAGAAATGGAAGCTGCCAGAAGAGTCGAAACTATGAATGGCGTAGTCGAAGAAGATATGACGTACGTTCATAAAAAGTTTGGAAGACTGCGCAAATATAGAAAAACCAGCATCGATCAAGAAAACACAAAAAGCGCGTCCAATATAAAATACGAGGATAACTTCAACGATATTGCAGCCTATTCAACTGGTGA
>NW_016226064.1:0-1356 GCF_001687245.7 Rhagoletis zephyria
TTTGTATCACATACACAATGAATGTCCACAATGCATCAGAACTCAAGTCCTTATACTCATCAAAGTGGCCACTAACTGTGAAGCCAAGTGCGTGCCATGGGACATAGCTACAAGGCTACAGACTTTTATGATAGATCACCCCTTAAGTGTTACATACCTACGAGTTATTAGCTTTTATTTGACAACAAGAAATCTTAGACAGCGTGTCCGACAATGCCAAACACAAATCCGTCAGCGCGTTTGCTTAACTCAACACCCGATTTTCATAGTCAGAATTTGACGGTTACTTAAGGGTTGCAAGATTTCATCGCAGGCAAGAATTCATTGCCTGAAGTGTACTCATAAAAGTACCTGCCACATTATAGCTGAATAATGCATACTGTGTATCTGCGCCGCTAGCTATGTAGCTTAGAGACAAGCTTCAGGGAAAGAACATACAGAAATGATCATCTACTTACATAGATAAAAACGCGCCTTGCCTAAATACTTGACTGTGCCACTCAGTCGGCATTTCCGGGATTCTCTTGAATTAGTGGCAATTGTTAACATTGTATGCATTGTTGGGTTTCTTATTGCTACCACGGAGCTCTTTGTTGTGTTGTCGTTCTCACTGTGGCTGCTGCTGCTGCTATTCTTGTCATCGCTTGCTGCTTATCTACTTTGTTGCAAGCGATGCTGTTCTGGTGGTATTGGCAGTGGTAGTTCTGATGAATGTTTGTATGTATGTATTTTCTTGTATGTATATTTAAGCATTGACGAATTCACATCCATGACGAATGCGAGAAATTCCCGTGTGAAACAAGTCAATATTTGTGTTGTGAAGGCTTCTTTTCGCGCATAATGCTGTATTTCAACTATTTATGTAGAGAGGTATTTACTGTGTACCTATTTGTTGCTGTATTGCTGCTTGCCTGCTTAGCTCTATGTGTATATATTTAGGAGGAATATCTACCTACATACATATGTATTTGCTGTTGGTAGGTAGTGAACGTTGTTTACTCGCATCATTTGTTAATATTTTTTCAAATTAATTGAAGGTAAAAAGGGATCATAAACTCAATAAGTTTTCAATGCAGTGCGAGATGGCGAGGGTAGGTACACATGCACCGGGAGAAGAGAATTATACCGCAGAGGCATGAGCTATTTTTTAAATGCTGAATTTGCTGCTAGTCTGTTAACTACTTAAAACGCGTGTAGAATGCATATTAAAAATTTCAGCATCAATTTTTCTCTTTTGACTCAAACTAGACTGCGTGAAACTAGTTACTTTTGTGCTATTTTTTTCAACAAATTCAATTTTAAAATTCCATATTCAAGAATTTTGCGTGCAGAAACTAGTTGCAAACTAGTTAACGT
>NW_016226065.1:0-1356 GCF_001687245.7 Rhagoletis zephyria
TTAATTTAAATTAATTGAATGTAATTTTTAATGGGATGGCAACCCTAGTAAAAGACCTGGATAATATTCTCAATGTTCAATCTGCAGGTTGCTTTCGTTTGACACCCATATTTTTAATTTCCAAATAGCTTGCGAATAATTAGTTTAAGTCTTACTTTTCAAACAGGTGGCAACCCTTTCAAAATGTTTTGAAACTGAAATTTCTTCAAGCCTCTTGACATTAATTTTTTAATATAATTTTCAAATAAATAAGTCCCTTAATTCAAGTCGAATTTTATTTTTTAAACAGGTGGCAGCCCTCTTCCATGAGCGTGGAATTGATTTTATATATTATATATCCATACCAAGTTCCAGTACTCTACCACAAATATTTCCTGCGATATGCAGTATGAAAATTTCCGTTTGTATGGGTGGTGCCATGCCCCCTTGCACAATCGAGATTAAATGTACCCTATATTTTAAGTTTTATTAAANCAAAAAACATTACGAATACCTAAAAAAAATCAACTCGTGGTCATTTGTTTGAGTCACAGTAAGTTAAGATAAAGATTTATTTAATGGATCTTCTTTAGAAAATAAATTATCTAATAGTTTTTCATTTAACAAATTACAAAGTATTTAAGTATTTCAACATATTTACATATGCATGTATGTATATGTAAACTTCGTGCAATCCAGTACGGTCGTTTTTATGGCTAAGCAGTTAGATATATGTAGTTCTGATCCAGTACTCAGTGAACCTACAGTTTTACACAACGAACTTGCAGGAAAAATGTTGCCGTACTCCAAATTCCTGTAAATGACAGCGATTTTTGGAGAGTTGTACAGAGAATGAAGTTGCAAGATTATTTCCGAAATCACGAAAAGTGTAAAGCGATCACACAAGTAACCAAAAATAGTACGTTGTAAAGTTGATAGCGAAACATATTAAAGTATTACAGTAAATACTACCGTTTCATATGTGATTTACGGCCGGTTACTCAAAATCTGGTAAACACTAATCTCCGGTTAAACATCGTTATCGACGTTACCGTTATTGCTCAGCTCTATAAAATCGAATATTTCGCGATACAAAATGTGTGACTGCTTAGAAGGAATTACATTTTTGTGTTGGTGTTGGTTGATTTTTCCGACAGGGTGGTAAGATGATTTATTTTGGAACGAATTTCCGTCATCCCTTGTCAA
Organism: Rhagoletis zephyria; assembly: GCF_001687245.7. Classification (NCBI taxonomy): domain Eukaryota; kingdom Metazoa; phylum Arthropoda; class Insecta; order Diptera; family Tephritidae; genus Rhagoletis; species Rhagoletis zephyria. Next base: position 1,186 of record NW_016226065.1, read on the forward strand.
GTTTGGTTTGCAGACAAACCGGTTTCGGCGTTGTGCCATCTTCAGTGTCATTTTTCATTCCGTCTGGTTCGAGATTTGTCCCTAATTTATGTTCATTTATCTTAGGTAATGTGATTTTCGAAGATGATTAATTACTAGATATGCCATGGTGCCCATTTTTTTTTGAAGCAG
>NW_016226067.1:0-1356 GCF_001687245.7 Rhagoletis zephyria
CGAACAGCAGCAAGGAGTAGTGAAGATGCGCGTACAAGCGGGGCAGGGGAAGGAGCAAAGAGGCATATACCAAAAACGCACGCACACACGCGCGTGTACTATGGTCGGTACGGTGGATTGCCTTGCCTGAATGGCTGGATTTATGAAAATTTGCGTTCATGGTGTTGTTGTTGTTGTTGTTGCGCGCGCATGTGTGTGTGTGTCGTGGCGCACCCACACTTTGCGGCATTAGTATTGGTGCAAGAGCTCTTGCGCTCTACTCTACTCTCAGCGCGTCTATGTGAAAGGCAATGCATGCAACATCTAGTATTTATGGGCGTGTATATGTGTGTGTGTATCTATGATTGTGTGCACGCATGCAACTGTTGTTTTTGTGAAAATCCACCATCCATCCAGACAACAACTACAAGTACCACTGCCACCGGTTCCACCACCACCAACATCCCCATGCGCGTACATACATTCATGCATACAGCTTATGAAAACAACCAACTAATCAGGAGGTTGCAATGTACTGGAGTATGTGCGTGTGTTATACCCCAGCAGGAAATGTATCTAACCATGTAACGGGTGATTTTTTAAGAGCTTGATACCTTTTTTTTAAAAAAAAACGCATAAAATTTGCAAAATCTCATCGGTTCTTTATTTGAAACGTTAGATTGGTCCATGACATTTACTTTTTGAAGATAATTTCATTTAAATGTTGACCGCGGCTGCGTCTTAGGTGGTCCATTCGGAAAGTCCAATTTTGGGCAACTTTTTCGAGCATTTCGGCCGGAATAGCCCGAATTTCTTCNCGAACCGAACACTGATTTTGGTAATAAAATTCAATGATTTGCAAGCGTTGCTCGTTAGTAAGTCTATTCATGATGAAATGTCAAAGCATACTGAGCATCTTTCTCTTTGACACCATGTCTGAAATCCCACGTGATCTGTCAAATACTAATGCATGAAAATCCTAACCTCAAAAAAATCACCCGTTATAAGCTAACTTTATTAGGAAGGAGCTAAAAGTCGCTATTATCTGTGTATTTTCTTTGACGAAAGCTAACTATATTTCTATGCATTTGATGTAACTGACTTTTAACTAACTACTTTTGAAAATAAAATATCATTAGGAAAAACAAAATATTTTTTTTTTATTTTTTTTTTAATTTTTATTTATTTACTTTATTTTATTACATTTCATATTTGTTTACATATTCTGCTGTAGGTGGTCCCATATTGGAACTCCAACAGATATAACTTCAAAATGATAATATGAAATTTCGATCTTCCTTTTATTTATCCTCAATTCGCAAAAGAACTTGCGAAGTGCTGGATATTTAAATAGAAACGCGTTTAAAGAAAACAATC
>NW_016226068.1:0-1356 GCF_001687245.7 Rhagoletis zephyria
CGAACGAACGGTGCAGATCTTTTAGGCTGCACAAAAAATGCCTTCGCGTGTTATATATAATAGATAGATAATTTGGATTTAACTTTTTACACAGGTGGCAACCCTCCACAAACTCATAAAATATATTCTCAATGTGCAAACTAAGATTTCGTAACACTTTTTTGATTTATATCGATAATTGAATTAAATTAGACTTTTCGAACAGGTGGCAACCCTATTAAAAATATGCTCAATCTAAAATCTTCTTAAATCTCTTTCGTCTGACACCCATATTGTTATACCTATTTTAATTACCCCATTGCCTTAATTCAAATTGAATTCGATTGTTTAAACAGGTGGCAACCCTCCTACACGCAGTTAAGAAATAAAGTATTTTCAAAACTACTGCGATTGGTACCCAATTAGCAAATACTGATTTAACTATTTAAATAATTTGAACCTAATTTTTAAACAGGCAGCTCTCTTCAAACACTTTAAAAATATTCTAAACGTTCCAACTAAAGATCTCTTAAGATTCATTCGCTTGACATCCATATTTTTATACTTCATATAAATTAGACTTTTCACACANAACAGGTGGCAGCCCTCTTCAAACACTTTAAAAATATTCTAAACGTTCCAACTAAAGATCTCTTAAGATTCATTCGCTTGACATCCATATTTTTATACTTCATATAAATTAGACTTTTCACACAGGTGGCAACCCTCTTCAAAATGTATACAAACTACTACATACTTAACCTTTACCATCTGGCACAAATACGTATTTCTATTACCTAATTCCCCCAATTCAAATTGAATTTGATTTTTTTAACAGGTGGCTACCCTCATAAAGTTAAGTTAAGAAACAAACATTTTCAAAACTATTTCCATTTATGCCCATTTTANTCACTTTTGAAAATCGAACGAACGGTGTGGATCTGCTGACATTGATTATTAAATTATTTGAATGCAATTTTTTATCAGGTGGCAACTCCTTTCGAAAAAATAAAGCTTTATTGCACATCTACACGCCAAGCGCTTTAATTTTGCACCCCATTTTTGAAAATCGAGCGAACGGTGCAGATCAAAAAAACGGAACAAAAAATGCCTTCGCGTATTATTTTGAACTTAATTTCTTAACAGGTGGCAACTTTTTTCGAAAAAGTAAAACGTTTTTGAACATCCACACTCTAAGCCCTTTAATTTGGTACCTCTATTTTGAAAATCAAACGGACGGTGCGGATCTGAGGGAATTGATTAGCAAATAACTTGAGTTCAATTATTTAACCGGTGGCAACTTTTTTCAAAAAAATAAAACCTTCTTGCACATCTACAGGCCAAGCGCTTTAATCTGACACCCCAGTTTTGAAAATC
>NW_016226069.1:0-1356 GCF_001687245.7 Rhagoletis zephyria
CGTCATCGTGGGCAGCTTACCAAAGATGCGCCAAACTGTGCTCTCGGGCAGTCTTCACCGACACCTCCAATCCGGACATTCTAAAGCGAGCCTGCAGTGGAGACGCCTCTGAAACGGCCATTCTGAAGTTCATGGAGAGCGTCTCGCCCTCAGTGGAAGAGTACCGTCAGAAGTTCATCAAGGTGGCGGAGAAGCCCTTCAGTTCAGTGTACAAGTACCAGTACTCGGTACACCAAAACACCGAGAAGCTGCAGCCAAGTGATCACAACTTTTTCGTCGTCATGAAGGGCGCCCCTGAGCGAGTGCTCGCAGTGTGTTCGTANTACTATTCTAGGAGTACAATTTTACTAAAGTTACACATTTCAGAAAGTGGGGAAACAGTTCCACTGAGCGACGACGACAGGGAGGACTTTGAGACGGCGTACCGAGAGCTCGGCTCAATGGGCGAACGTGTGCTCGCCTTCTGCGACATGGACCTCCAGGGCTTTGCACCCGACCACAAGTTCAACCTCGATGAGGGAAATGACTTTGAGGTGAAGGACTTGCGCTTCATTGGCCTGGTGGCCATGATCGACCCTCCGCGAGCCACCGTTCCGGGCGCCGTCATGAAGTGCAAAGCGGCGGGCATCGTCGTCATCATGGTCACCGGAGATCACCCAATCACGGCGCAGGCCATCGCCAAGTCGGTGGGCATCATCTCTGCATCTCACCGGAGGTCGACGCAAATTTCACTGCCAAAAATCGACAAAAAGGTCAACACAATGCGCTCCTCTGCCTCCATTGTAGTGCCCGGAGATGAGCTGGCCACGCTGACCGACAATCAACTGCGAGAAATTCTGCGTGATTTCAATGAGATCGTCTTTGCGCGAACATCACCTCAGCAGAAACTTCGAATTGTTGAAGCCTGCCAGAGTCTTGGCAAGATTGTCGCCGTTACCGGAGACGGCGTCAACGACTCGCCGGCGCTGAAGAAGGCAGACATTGGCGTGGCCATGGNGTTGCGGGAAATTCTGCGTGATTTCAATGAGATCGTCTTTGCGCGAACATCACCTCAGCAGAAACTTCGAATTGTTGAAGCCTGCCAGAGTCTTGGCAAGATTGTCGCCGTTACCGGAGACGGCGTCAACGACTCGCCGGCGCTGAAGAAGGCAGACATTGGCGTGGCCATGGGCATCACCGGGTCGGATGTGTCAAAACAGGCCGCCGACATGATCCTCATGGATGACAACTTTGCCACCATTGTTGTCGGCGTCGAGGAGGGTCGCAAAATCTTTGACAATCTACGGAAGACTATTTCCTACATGATGGCTGGCAACTTTAGCACGCTCTTTCCGTTTATTATTTTTCTAGGTAAGT
>NW_016226070.1:0-1356 GCF_001687245.7 Rhagoletis zephyria
TGATAACAGCTTACTTTGTAGTTGCTTATTTGCAACTTTGATTTGTGTTTATGTTTTTTTATGTGTAGCCGGGATATTCCCCAAAGATGTTGAGCCACTCATTTTTGCTTAGAAATTTAAGTGAACGAAGTTAAATAGACATATGTATGTACATTAAGCGCGTAGGCACTGCAGGCTGCTACAAAATATGCTACAAACACAGGCATATGTATTCAAGTATTTACGCAATATTAGCACATACACATACATACATTTATATACATACAAATGTACATTGATATGCATGACTTAGCTTTAATAAATATAGCCCTCCAGTACGCCTTGAAATATGCTTTGAAACCGCCCTCTCAACATATAGCACTTGTTCGCTTGTGTCGCTGCGTGTGTGTGTGTGTGTGTGCATGTGCATGTGCATGTGCTTCTTGAGCGCCATTTTTTGCCCCAAAGCGCCATACAAAAGGACTTGCGCGTCTTATATGTACTACTTGTTTTGCTTTTGTTCTTGTGCTTGAACATTTTTTTCGCTTCACTGAGAAGGAATGTGCCTTCTCATTTTCTATCTACTATTGCCTCCCCGCAGTCTGCCTTCTTTCCTTCGTTTTTTGGCAAAGTTTTTCTTGACTTGAATTGCAAGCGTACACGCTTCGCTGCTCAAAAATATAAAAAACTACAACTTTGCACTTTTCTCGAATTCCTTTGGCTTCTTAGAAATGCAAGAAAGCGATTTGAAATGCGCCATCTTCGTTTTATTTTTTTTTTGTGCAATGTCTCAAAGCTGATGCCACAGCGAAAGGATACTTTGGGCGCTTGTACGTGCTCGCCCCCAATGCTATGATGTCTTCGTGTTTCTATGTGTTGCATATATCTATGTGTGTGTGTGTGTTTAAGATGGCGTCTTTAAGACGGTGGGAATGTGGGGAAAAAAAAAGAAAAATGTAAGCCCTATTAAAAAAGTGGTAAAAAGTTGAAAGGACATCAAGTGAAAAGTTGTAAAAATTTCTTTTTTTTTGCACAAAGTGTTTGCGCTTAACTTTGCTGCTTTTCTACTTGCCGCACATTTTACCTTACTTACTCTCTTTGCTTTGCACACAGTTTTTATTCAATTTCTATTTTTTTTGTAATTTTTAATTTTTTTTTATGTTAACTTTGAAAAAGTATCTTTTGAGAAATCACTGCAGTGTAAAAATGGGTGGAGCACAGGAAATATGCATAATCATCTTTGTGCTGATTTCAAATCACATTGAGTAGGAAGGACGTCCACGCTGGAAAAGTTGTGAATATTTAGCGTATACACTATGCGGTGTGTATGTGTGTAGTAACGGGTGATTTTTTTGAGGTTAGGATTTTCATGCATTA
>NW_016226071.1:0-1356 GCF_001687245.7 Rhagoletis zephyria
TACTACTACTACTACCGTATAGACCTGTGCAATGGAATTCACCGAAAAACACAGCGAAACCCGGTGCTAATTGGACACCTCAACCAATGGCGGCTACAACTGGTGCTGGCTATCGTCCAATGGTGAGTCTCAATCGCTTCTACTACACTACTAAAAAAAAAAAAGCAAAGCAAAATCTTTTATTTCAAATTTACTAGCTCAGATAAAAATGTACTACCTAGTACTACTACTCTACTACTACTACTACTACTACAACCACCACTACTACTACTACCACTACTATTACTACTTCTTGTACAATTCGTACTTGAAATATAAATACGATATAAATTTGTATAGTATTTTTATCACCCAATAAGAATATACATAGTTACGTACCTACTATAAATTAATCGAAAACTCCAAAGAATATACAAACAAATAAAAAACGACTAATTTCCAAAAGCGAATAAATTTGTGCCAAAATGAATATTTGTTGTAATGTCAAAAACAACAAATATACTGCAAAAATATGTATCCAAATATATAAGTTTACAAGAAGACGAATTAGCAGGATACAAATTGAAAATTTTTTTACCATTAAATTTTCGTTTGTCAACATACTTTACCTTTTTTGCTTGTATTTTTTGTGAAAATTTTTAAGCATTCTCCTTTGGTTTTTGAGTGCCTCTTTTGAACTATGCTATGGTTTTTTTAATGTATATGTATGTATGCATTTATTTTTTTCAATAGTTTCCATTCAATTGTGAACTTTTAACGATTTTTATTTTGATTTGCTAATTTTTTACTAAAAATCTGTTTTTGGATATTTCCTTTGCTTTATCGTCAATCACATCGTCGGTTTTGGATGATTATCACTTGAAACAAAAACTTTACGCTTATTTTTTATCTTGCATTAAAAATCCTACATACATACACTCACGGAAATAAGTATAGTCACAGGGAATTTTCCACGATATATGAAACCATTTTTACTTTAATTTATTCCGCCAAATTTTTATAAAAACACGGTTCACATTACAACAATAAACATAAACATGTAATTTCTAAACTTTCTGCAAAATTCAGGAAAATTAAATAAATTTGCATGCAAATTTTTAACCTTTTTATCAGTTTTTTAGAATTTTTTTTGAGTATGCAGTTTTGTGGCCCATAATTTTTTTTTAAATAAAGTGCAAGTTTTCGGATGCAAGGACTTACCGTTGATTTTTGGTTTTTTTTTTTTCAATAAAAAAATCCAACTGTGTATGGAAAACGTCCTCAACGAAAAAAATTCTCAAAAATCAACGTAACTTCATACATGAACTTTTTTTTTTACTAAAACTGCATACTCAAACAAATTCTAAAACATTTGAT
>NW_016226072.1:0-1356 GCF_001687245.7 Rhagoletis zephyria
TGTACGGTGTGAAAACACACGCCGGTACGGTGCTGTACAGCAGCAACATACAGTACAGATTAATGAGATTAGGGCACTTTTCGCAGGTAATTGCATCCTCGTTTATTCTTTCAAAACGAGCCATTTTTTTCCTAGAACAGGTGAACCCATTTTAGTTCCACTCTAGTATAAAAAAAACAAAACGAGAAATCCCAAAACAGTTTATCCCAAGTTTAACCCAAAAAAACACACAACAACAACCAGCAAATCTTCAGCACAAGCTCTACTTATTCCTCCTCACGATTCGCCTCTGTCACAGCATACCATAACAACTTCAACAACAACAACAACCACGTTACAGCAGAAGCCATTTTTTTTCATCCCCTCTTTTCATCTCGTCATTCTCATCATCCTCAGCAGTAGCAGCAGACAACAGAGCAAAAAAAGTGCACCTAACCACCACCACCACCGCCGCTACCTCGAATCTAATCGCAGTGATACTTCACTTTTTTTCTTTCACTGCTCGTTCTCCGGTCGATTAGAGCAGAAAGAGAGGCAGCAACACCTAAAAAACAAGCCAAGAGTACTACTGTCACTGACTGGCTGGCTCGCGACTGGCACACTGCTATTTCGAGCGAGGACACTCAGAGAGAGACAGGAGTCAAACGGGCAAAAAAGAACAAGAGGAGGAGGATGACGATGACGATGACGATGACGATGAGTCCATTATGACAAATGCAAGCATATGAAAGCACTGCTGTCTGTAGTAGAAAATGTGTATAGTAACCGATCAAATGTTCGGAGAGCAAACATTCGATGAAGATGCAGAGGCACAGACTGACTGAGATAGACAGACATTCAGTGAGTGAATCATGTGTGTTACATAAAATCAAGAGTTAGATCAGTCAGTCATTCATTTATTCATTCAGAAAAAAAGGGAAAAGAGGGGGAAAGGCAAAACAAAAATCTTTTTCATTTCTAAACATCCGCAACTAGCTGAGGGTGATTTGGACAGAGATGATGAAAAGTGTAACAATAAAAAATGAATGTAACAACAAAAAGGAAAGCAGCGGCACAAGCCAATAAAATGAGACCTTTTCTATGTACAGTGTACAAACAGAAAGTCCGTCTTTGGTACATCACCACCGCCTTTACCATCATCAGGCGATTCTTGGTCCCACCTGGTGACTCCTAATCACACACACACTGTACTGTTGTCATCATGCTATTACACAGCAAACTCTGTACAAAGATACCTTTACTATACCTTTTATTGGGTGAGTCAGCAGCCCTTCTCTCTGATAACACTCTCTTGGATTCACTTGGCTGTCTGCCGCTCTCTTTTTTGGTATCCTCCTCATCACCATCATTTGCATT
>NW_016226073.1:0-1356 GCF_001687245.7 Rhagoletis zephyria
GGCGACCATAGCGGGAACCACCCTTCGACATGCCCACTGCGTAGCATTTGCGTAGGCGGCAAGCCTTGCAGGTGGTACGATTTTTCTTGTCGATGACGCATTTACCGCTGTTCTTGCATTCGCTAATCGAGGAGAGATTGTTGTACGAGCGGCCAAAAAAGGACTATAAAGAGATAGAGAAGAAGAGAAAGGGAATTGATTAGTTAATTTTGGATAAGATACGTTGTTGTCGGTAAAATATAGGAGTTTTGCGAGTTCGAATTTTATTATGAGCGAAAATATTTTCGCATCGTTATCGTTTCCGAATTTTTCGAACCCAGTTTTTTAACTGGTTTTTTGTAAATACTTCGAACACAAAAAATGTCTTATAGAATTGACTTTTTTCGGAACAATTTTTAGTTTTTTAGAACTCGATTAATTTCAGTATTGAAAGAACTCGATTTTTTTCATTGTAAACTGGAGTTTTCGATACACTATTATTTTGATATCGAAAATTTTAAAATTGAGTTTTTTCGAAATGTTTTTTTTTGATATCGAAATTTTTGAAGTTTCTTTTTTATGCAATTTTTTTGGATAAGTTTTCTTCGAATGTAGTTTCCAAAAATTAACTGAATTTTTGCGATATACAAATTTTTAAAGTTTATTATTACGAACTTTTTTTTGCAATTTTTTCGATGTTTTTTTCGAATGTGATTTCTAAAAATTAACCGCTTTTTTCGATATCGAAATTTTTTCGAACTTCATTCTTTTCGATTTTTTTTTGTTTGATCATTTCTTTCGATAATTTTTTTTTTTTGGTGTTGGACTTGCTCTATAAAATAACCGAATTTTTTCGAGGATTCAGGCAGGTTCTGTAATTCACTTTCGAGTGAATTTCACCCGAAGTCACTTTGAATTCAAATTGAATGGGCTTTAAATTCACTCGGAAGTGAATTGCAGTAGCTGTCTGAAAAAATTTACATTTTTAGCCTTTAAAAAATTTTTGTTCAACACTTACTTTGCAGCCTTCACATGTGAATGCGCCAAAGTGAAATCCGGCAGCTGGTTCTCCGCAAACTTTGCATGTTTGATTCATCTGTAAAAAAAAAAATAATAATCAGTGATTAGTCAGTGGAAAGATAATAAAATTTTTTTAATACTGTTAGATATATGAAGGAATTATATTTTATTGTATTTATTTAAAGTTAAACAAATTATGAAATTTTAGCGGAGTGTTTTCCATTCCATAAAGTTGTCGACTTTTAGTTGAGTGTAAGTCTAGTTTTAATCTTTCAAATTTATGTAATGTTAGATCATAAATTTTAGGGCACGACTTTCACAACAGCTTTTTCGCACTAATTTACTTAGGTCTGACAC
>NW_016226074.1:0-1356 GCF_001687245.7 Rhagoletis zephyria
TTTGGTAGGTAAGTTTCCCTTTATCCAAGGTAGGTTGGTTGGAAAAAGGGTGACTTTCGGACAATAACCACGCCCACCTCCCATATAACGGTATTTTCGAAATATGCCAAAACTACGATATTTCCGTAAATACTGCATCCAAATTGTGGAAAGTTGGTACATGAAGTACAAGTTTGGCACAGAATAAGACAGTTATGAAAATTTTTGAAAATGAGCGTGGCACCGCCCGCTTACGATGAAATGAGGTATCTCTGTATTCCCTTCACCAGTCCCCACCAAACTCGATACGAACATTGTTCAGGGCGTCACTAAGAAACTCTTTGAAAATTTTTGAAATCGGACAATAACCGCGCTCACCTCTTATATAACGGTAATTTACAGAAATACGAAACCCGCGATAGATTAGTAACGATTTAAGCTAATTTACTCTAAATCGATATACATATTCAATAACCTCTTAGCAGAAAATTAGATTTAGAGACATTTTTAGAACATGGGCGTGGCAAAGCCCACTTACGTCTACATATGTGTATCTCAGTACCCGGTTAATCAATTTCTACCAAACTGTGCCCATTTAGCAACCTTGGCGCACAAAAGTAATATGTTGAAAATTTTCGAAATCGGACTAAAATTACTGCCACCTACCATATATGTAACGGTAAATTTCGGAAATACGAAAATTCCGATATTTCAATAACTAAACACGCAAACTTACAACAATCTCTTAACAAGACACAATATTATTGATGATATTGTAAAATGGGCGTGGCAACACCCACATATGACTACATACATAAGTGCATATTGATAGCCACCAAATCGATTTCCACCAAACTTGCTCCAATCATTTCAATATCTCATAGCATATTATCGAAACTGTTTGACATCGGGAAAAATACTTTTGCTTATCTTGCAGATTACTGAAAGGTGAAAAAACGATATTTCTGAATTCGGGAAAACACGCTTTAAAGATTTGGATTGAAATGTTAACCTTATAGGGAAACCAAAATATTTTCATAATAAATAGCTCCCGAAACATCATTACTGGTTTTAGTGAAAGTTCATTAATTCTGTAAAATCTTAGATTTAATAACTTTATTTTTTTAAACGATGGATCTTATTATTGCATTCACCCTATTAAGACACTTCGTATTCGTTAACCCAGACATTTTAATTCGCTTGGAGCAAATTTTCTAAAATAAAAAGTACAATTTTAATGTGCCAGTATCAAATTATTTAACACTTATTTAGGCACCGTTTCCATTTGATTTATAAAAATAATTTGAAGGAAAAAGTGAGTACTTGATACTTGTGAGTACTTTGTTTTTATATTAATTAGATTGCCTGCCCGCCATA
>NW_016226075.1:0-1356 GCF_001687245.7 Rhagoletis zephyria
CTAATTAACCTGCAAATAGATGTATTCTAACATTTCAAAGGCTTTTGCAAATCATCGTTTTTGTCATTAATATTGCATCTGATTGGTTATTTTTGTATCAGTAACATAACATTTCAAAACGTTACATGCACACATTTTCATACATACTACATGCTTACACACATTTGTACATAAACACATGCTCACTACTCAATTGTGAATAATTTGCGACACTGCTTGCAAGTTTTTTAGGCACACGATGTGGGTATACAAACAAAAATTTTTGAAAATGAGACAAAAATTCGTTGAAAATTTACATACATATGCACTGGTTCTAGCGGCAGCTCATTCATATACATACATAAAATACTTAATATGCAAAATAACAAACATGTTTATACTTTTTCAATGGCTAAACGGAAAAACTAAAAACAACACTCTAAGGAACGAGACACCGAAACACTAAACAAAAAAAAAAAAAAACAAAAAAAACAACAACGCTTTTTGGGAAAAAAATCAACGAAAAAGCTAAATTTAATAATATTTTTGCAAAAATAAAGCAAATATTATTTATCAAAAGAAAAATNGAAAAAGCTAAATTAAATAATATTTTTGCAAAAATAAAGCAAATATTATTTATCAAAAGAAAAATAAATACCAAAGTTTGCGCCACAAATATAACATAACAAACTTAATATTTTTGAAACTACTTACTTACTTAATACTACTTACTACTCGTATACTTTATTGTTTTTTTTTTCAAAATAATTTCTTCTTTTTTTCTACAATATCTTTGTTTTTTTGTTACAGGAGTTACAATTCTTCTATCGCTCACAGTGTTTCTCAACCTTGTAGCTGAGACATTGCCCCAAGTATCTGATGCAATCCCCCTGTTAGGTAGCGATTGCATTTAAAAATGCAAATTTTTCAAATTTTATAGCAAATAAATAGTTAAAAACAAAAAACGTATTACAAACAAACAATTTATTTACTTATACAAGTAACAAAACAAAAAATCAAACTTAAGCAAAAACAATTTCAAATACTTATTCCAATTACCGCAAATTATGACTTATTGTTATTGTTGTTGTTATTACCTTATATTACTAAAAGTTCTTAAATCAGCAAAATACCCAAAAAAAAATAACTAAATAAATGGTATTTCAATTAAAAAACCAAAAAAAGTACTCAAATTGTGTCAAAACAATTTAAATGTTCGTTCGTTTTTTGTCTACTAAACATACTCGTACTATCGCTACTATCCACCATTCTACTACTATTACTAATACTATCGCTGCTACTTTTTTTACTACCACTACTACTAACCGCTAAATTATTACAATTAATCATTTCCAACTTAAAAACCAAAAACAAAAA
>NW_016226076.1:0-1356 GCF_001687245.7 Rhagoletis zephyria
ACTTTACCAATCCAAGGCGAAAAAATAATTAAATTCAGAATTTTCTAACGAGCTTTTTCACAATTTTACGCTGCCTAGATTGGCTGTTGAGATTGCTTGAAGCACACTTATGAGCGTGGTCTCCCAGTAGTCTGTTCAACTAGTTGGAGAAGTAGATCTCCTATTTGGAGACGTAGCTGTGTTAGCTGTTGACGTAGGTCTCCTAATTGAAGGCGTAGGTCATTTAGTTGGGAGGCTACAGGTCTCCTAGTTGGGCGCGTAGGTCGCCTAGTCGGGCGCGTAGGTCTCCTGGTTCGCCGTGCAGGTGTCGTAGTTTCCGGTGTGGGCTCTGTTGGCTCTGTGGGCTCTGTAGGCTCTGTAGGCGGTGTAGGCTCTGCAGGCGGTGTAGGCTCTGTAGGTGGTGTAGGCTCTGTAGGCGGTGTTGGCTCTGTAGGCTCTGTAGGCGGTGTAGGCTCTGCAGGCGGTGTAGGCTCTGTAGGTGGTGTTGGCTCTGTAGGCGGTGTTGGTTCAACAGTAACATCTGGCTGAGCTTGAGTGATAGCTATAGTCATTAAAAGCACAGCTCCAAAAACTGGAATTCAACAAGTTAGTACGAAAATCATATACATATGTACCACGACTTAAGGACTTACGGAGTACAAAGAAATTTCTGGGCCACATGTTTCGATGCTTTGATGATGTCGAGTTTGAGAACGGAAAACAACTGATAGTCATACAACAGCGCATATGGACTTTTATAGTTGAATAGACATCAAGAAACAAGTGATCTTCAGATAACACTTGCGTTTTTTTTTATTAATTTTTTTAAAATTGTAACAATAACTTTAAGAGAAAAGACTGTCTGGATTGCGTTTATTCATAGCTTAATTGACAGCGAGACTACAAAAGTTATTTTAAATTTTGCATCCAATAAAACAAGACTAAAACATCGATTCTACTTAAACTATTTAGCTTCGAAATAAGGGCATATACATACATATAATGCACACGTACGTGCGTAAAATAGTCACGTAAACAACATAGATATTTTCGAAAGAAAAAGAAAGCTAAAAGCACTGTATCAGATCAATCCAGAACCATATATTCCATAACACTTCGAGAAGTTTAATGATTGAAACACCATTTCAAGGTAGGTTGGTATTGAAAATGAGCGAAATCGGACTGTGACCTCGCCTAGTTCCCATATGACAGTATTTTCGAAAAATACAAAAACTACGATATTTCAGTAAATGTTGGATGAAAATTGTTGAAAATAAGTATGTAAAGAGAATTTTGTTAAAAAATATTTTTGTTATGAATTTTATTTGTTTTTTTTTTGTTATTTTTTTGGCCTTTATAACAATTATATTCAACAAT
>NW_016226077.1:0-1356 GCF_001687245.7 Rhagoletis zephyria
TATTGGATACGCAGCAAGGTTTGACAAGGAGAGAGCATTTCTAAAATTTATTTTATTTCTTTTAGTCACTACTTCATACAAACTTTGCTTATGCTTTTCGTTTTTAGTTTTCATTTTGGAAATTTGGCACTTTACACAAGCAAAGTCTTAAGCAGGCGATAAGCCGTAGGTAAAATTTTAATATCTTTAAACAAAACACTAATCACTGAAAGTGTTCGCTTCTCAAGTACACATCGATATGATTGGATTTACTTTCTTTTAAACGCACACAACTGTTTGAAGATTCGTATTTTGTTATTCGTTATAAATAGTTTTCACGATGCTGTTTCCAAGTAAATTAACGGCGATAAAAATTAATTTTTATTCACAAATTTGTAACGGAATGACGGTAAATAATGTTGTCAAAGTTGCGAAGTAATATTAGTTTTATAGAGAGCATATTTTTAATGAATTTTCAGCTGGCATACAGTGGTTAAGACCATGTTGTTAACAATATTTTCTCGGCAACAATGTTGCTTAGAGCCGACTTTGTTAGATTATTAGTATTTCTTGCAAAATAACGCTATCAAGATTTGAAAAAATTTAAATATAAATCCTTCGCAACATTTCCGTGAAAACTAAATATTGCGCAGCAAATGTTAGTTTGGGCGACATGGTGCCGGAAATTATAATTCGGTATAAATTTTTCGTGGTCGTAGTTTTTATAAGTTCATGTTGCACACAATTACCGCCAAAAAATATAGTACGAAATAAATGTTGCGTAACAATAGAGAAACATTTACAATGTTTCCAGCATATCGTCGGTGATAAATGATGTGCCACCTGTATCGCTTCTGTTAATCGTACATCTTTTCAACGAATGGCAGTTTTGTCATTATTTTACGTTACACTAATGATTTGCAGATGCATCCCGGTGCAGACAACAAAGAAAATAAGTACTAATTGACATAGGCGCCTGTCACACCATCAATACGGATCGCGATCCAGGATCATGATATTTATTGAAGGTGTAGCATCAAATATTGAAGGATCGTGAGACGGACAGTAAAATATCTAGGAATCCGGATCGCGGAAGCGGATCGCGAAATAAATATTGAAGTTGTAGCATATTTAAAACGTGATCCATACATTTCGTCAGTACATCTTGTACTCTCATAATGCGAACATCGCAAACGTATTCGTTCTCGGCGCTTAAAGCCTTTCAAAATAAATTCAAAGCATTTAAATTAACATTGAAAATTTTAAAAGAATTGTATATAATAATGCATTCCATTACCTGTAAATTATTGGTAAAAAATAAAAATATATTTTTTTTTGCGCCATAATAAGCGTTCAGCACAAAAACTATGCAAATAC
>NW_016226079.1:0-184 GCF_001687245.7 Rhagoletis zephyria
TGATGTCATGTAAGGTGATCACATTCCATGTTCCGATTAGTATATCGATTACCCTGTTGATAACTGTGTCGATAAAAATACCTGTAACAATATCCATAAACATATAGAAAAATACAACGAATGTAAAATCGATTAATTCATCGATAAATACAACAATCATCAGTATCGATTATTGTACATATCG
>NW_016226079.1:260-1356 GCF_001687245.7 Rhagoletis zephyria
CATATCGTTAACAATAAAAATGACTAAATCTATAACAAAACCAATTATTTAATCGATTATTAAACCGATAACAATATCCATTATTGTATCGATAACAATATCGATTATTTTATTGATTATTATATCGACTACAATAGCGGTTATTTAATTAATAACAGCATCGATAACAATATCGATTATTTTATCGATAGCAATATCGATTATTATATCGATAAAAATATCGAGTTTTATATCGATAACAATATCGATCTTCATCCTCATCCTTTTCTTCATATTTATCTTTATTTTTGCATATTCCTCTTCACCTTTACCTTAAAGCGTTTAAATTTTCTTTGATCTTCGTTTTTGCCTGTACCTCTAGGCATCTTTGTTTTTGTTTTTATTCTCAAACCGCTAAACCGCTGAGAACCATTTCCATGTGCATTATTCCCCTTTAATTTGACAATTTACTACCAACCAACCAACTTCCGCTAAAGAAGTTTCACTTCATAAATTCAAGAAATGTTCTTACCCGTTCAGTTACCCTAATTCTTATTATCCGTCAATGTCTTCATTTTCGTCTTTATCTTCACTTTTTTCTTCTTTTTTTTTACTTCATCGTTATCATTTATTTCTTCATCTTCATATTTGTCTTTATTTCAAAGATTAATTTCAAATGCGAAACATCTCAAATTGAACATGTTGCAGCAACATCTATACACAAATCGGAAATGTTTAAACGACGGTTTAGGCCGTAATTTTCAACCAATTTTTAAACCATGAAAACTCTGCTCATCTAGAGAAAAAAGCCTTTCCAATGGTGTTCTTGGTTTGGAAATCGGTTCGGTAGAATCTCCAAACGAACGGAGACAAAATTTATGTTAGCGTATTAATATAAAGATACCTAAATAAATAATTGGCACTCACATTTTTACAAGGTATTTATGTAGCTGAGCTTCCGCAATTGTTGAGACGATTCTCATTCATCGGATCAACATGAAAGAAATATCGTTTTGCGCAAAATAATAATAATCTATTAAATGCATTGGGAAGTAGATACTATGACGCGACTAATTACACTGGACCACAAATTTCAACTTTTTCTCTTTACCAGAAA
>NW_016226080.1:0-1356 GCF_001687245.7 Rhagoletis zephyria
CTTGCAAGCTCTATCAGTTTTGAAAATTGCAGCCGACATTAAAATCTGCCGAACTAGTTCGGTCAACGATATCATCGGCTTCAACAAGCGCAAAAGGAAGTATTTTCCTTAACCAAACAAGCAGTGAGCGAGTACCGGAATTGATAAAACGAGGTGAATTAAGATCCAGCGGCTAAACTGACTGGGCTATGGCGTACGAATAGATGGAAATGCACCTAAATTTAATTTTAAGCAGAAGTCTAACGAAATTAACCAAATTATAATATTAAATTCCTACTACTACTACTACTACTTTTTGACGACCTTCAAAAGGCCATAACTTGCAAAGCGGCACTACAAAGAAATAAAACAAATGCCTGCCATTTGGATTACGCCACAGCCGTAAGTCAACCAAAGAGCATAAAAGGAAAAGTATTAACGTGGAACAAGAAAACATACAGAACCGCCAAAACTACTACTAAATACACACAAATGTACATAGGCTTAAAGTACTATCACGCTACAAAAAAACCTACAGAAATGCTGAATGTAGAACAAAAAGCGCAAAGTCATCGATCAACTGGATTCCAAAACAGCGTACCTGAAGAATTTCGCTGCCATTTTTGCTTTCGAGCAGGGTAGGGCCCATTCAAAATACTTGGCACTTAACTTACAATGGTGGTTGTAGTGAATTTTTTTTTAGCTAATTATGGAAGCAGGGAAATTACACAACACAGGCAAAATAAAACTAAAAACATGCACCAAAACAAACTTAAAATGCAAAAAAAAAAGAAGAAACAAATTTAAGCAAATCGTGGAATGAAATAAGTGTGGTAAGCGAGACTTAAGGGAATAAACTTTTTAGTGGCATGCCAGCATAAGAACCACGTGGGAAACATTGCTACGAGGAGTAAATATTTTGCAGAGGCTTGAAATGCTCAACGGATCGCTGAAACTTATACAGAATTGTGTGACTCACGCAATAATGCTAACGAAATGTTAATGTAAATTTTTTTATTATTTGGTTTTGTTTTTGTTTTTGTTTGCTTTAGAGGCACCTGTAGGTAGCACTTCACAAGTTACANACGCGTGGCCTGACATTTCAACATTCCGTCGCACTTGACATCGCACCAGCCAAGTCCAAAACCAACCAGCGTGCATGTACCCAGTGGAATTAACAACTGGTTGACCGACCAACACGACAAACCCAACCCATCAATCAATATGCTAATTTTTTGTGACAAAACTACCCAGAAGCCAAACAAATGAATGACACAGCGCGTGTACTCGTACGATGGTTAGGAGCCCAATAAATGTGATATACATACTTTATGTGCCAATGAGAATTTCTGCGAGAGAGTGAAAAAAGGCAGCTTA
>NW_016226081.1:0-1356 GCF_001687245.7 Rhagoletis zephyria
ATGTAAATAATCTCCCGCTGGGACAAATATTTATGACAAAAAGCACATTCATGTTTTTAGGCTAAACCATTTCGCCATGTTGGCGCACGGTTGGCGTAAATAAGTTTAATGTTAAAATTTGAATTGTATATGGAAATAGAGTAGTGAAATTCGGCTATATACTTTCGGGCACATATCGATGGCTGAGTGGAAGATCGACATATCTCGGCAGCCAGTTCGAAAACGCTCTATCTCAAAAAACTTTTCAAGAACGCCCTATTTCAGAATTTAATTGAAAAACACCCTATCTCAAAATTCGGTTCAAAAACGCCCTATCTCACTTCAAAATNTGAAATAGGGCGTTCTTGAAAAGTTTTTTGAGATAGAGCGTTTTCGAACTGGCTGCCGAGATAGGTCGATCTTCCACTCAGCCATCGATATGCAGACAAGAATACACATACATATTCACGAGTAAAGCAATAGTTTCGTTAAATTTTTTATTGAAGATTCACCATAAAAAATAGATGCGGGCGCATTGTTACTGAAAATGGGCAGTGAACCCAACGACTTTAAAAAGGTTGGCTATTTTCGAGAACCAAAATTTAACTTTTACCACCCTCAGCTATTCATCATTGGTAAAATTTTACCAGACAAAATTTATTAATTTCTTTGTGTGCTTCGCCAGATCATATTTTTTTATAAAAATGTATATGAAAAAAAAATTATAATCTTGTTTTAGTTATAATGATTAATATGTATAAACCTTATATCATATCACTAGTTTTTATAATTTCGGATTGAGAGTAAATCATTAACTGTTTGCAAACATATGCCGGGTAGCTGATGGTCAAACTCATGTATGTATAAATTTCTTATAATGCTGTGACTTTTCCAAGGTACTGATCACTTCAGGGAAGGATCTGCCCTTAGGCGTGCTGTGTAATGTCCGTTGTATGGATAAATATATACGTATTCAACTCTGATTTACCGCCCAGCATTGGATACATACCAATTCTACAGAAATCGTTTAAAGATGCTCACTGAATGGAATAACACGCTTTCAGAAAATTATTTCACGGTGAAATGTTCATCACAGTCGGGTCCATATCGTAGGATCCTACGGATTTGTACGTGACGTTGACTCTTTCACTATGTCTGCAATACATCTTACCGAAGCACGCAATGGAAGTTACGCCTGAATCTTTTCAATCTAGCAATCAGTGTGCTTCGATGATTATTTCAAGGAATTCCTGGCTAGGGTCGACTCATGAGCCATTTAGCTCCCTGATACTCCTGCATTCCAATCGAATTTTCAAAGTGCCTTGACCCCTCATTTGTTTACTCAAATTACCGCAGAACTCTTGCCTGGAATCTTTC
>NW_016226082.1:0-1356 GCF_001687245.7 Rhagoletis zephyria
CCTGCGCATTTCATTAAAATTTCCCTAGGGAGCGCCACATTGCCTTTTCTATACCAAATTCCAAAGCTTTTAGTTTTCATTTCTGCTCTCTACGTGTATTAGTAAAAGCGGTGCGCATTGCTGACGCCACTAACTTTCTGCATACGGGTCGATTTGTCATTAATAAGTATTTACTTGGCTTGGTTGCTTTTATGTACATACATACATACATATTCTTCTATCTATAAGTACACCACTGCTTGCGCTTTTTCCCAACAGCTTTATTATGAATGCGATACGTGAAGGCCAAAGTCTATTCAAATGTTTTTGCGTATGTATGTCTGCCGGGCGCTCAGTCAATAATTATACACATTGATTACTTTTCCCTCGCATACCCTCAGAAACTCGGGAAATTGATGTGTTTGGGCGTTCCATACCAAAATGGACGGGGTTCACAATTCATGTGTTTGATTTGTTTCAAATTTTTGGGGTTGATGGCTAAAGATAAATAATAAATAAATATGAAATTTGAGCTTGATTAATATGTACATTTTTAAAAAACTTACAGCACAAAAACAAAAACAAATCGATTTAATATCTCGAGAACGNACACATAAAAATTCTATCTGAAAATAAATATTTTTAAAATATTTTTTCCTTGAAAAATTTTTCACATACAATTTTTTTGATCAAAATATTAGTTTTTGAAAATATGCCATCTCAAAAAAATGTTTAAATAATCAAAATGGTAGCTCTGAGTATTGCGCAATATATAAGTATAGTATTATGGAATGCACTCTTCAATAATTGGAGTTATGAATTTTTTGTTACACCGACGTTGAGTAAAATGAGTATATTACGAATTTACGAATTTACAAATTTTAAAAATTTTTTTGAAACTTAAAACTTGAGAAACGCTTAAAACTTGCACTCCATTAAAATTTAATTTGCTACAAAACTGCATACCCAAAAAAAAATCTATAAAATATTTAAAAAAAATTTGTAAATTCGTAATGTACTCACTTTACTCAACTTTGGTGTAAAACAAAATTCATCACTCAAATTAATGTAGACTGCACGCCATAATGCTATACTCAAATATTGCGCAATACTCAGAACTACCATTATGATTCTTTTTTTCTTGAGATGGCATATTTTCAAAAACAATTTTTTTTTTACAAAAAATTTGTATGTAGAAAGTTTTGGAAGAAAAAAAATTAAAAACATATTTCTTTTCATAGAGAGTTTTTACGTGTGTATGTGTGATTTTTTTTTTTCAAATTTTTTCCTCGTTCCGTTTTCGAGATATTTGGAAAA
This sequence comes from Rhagoletis zephyria, assembly GCF_001687245.7. Taxonomy (NCBI): domain Eukaryota; kingdom Metazoa; phylum Arthropoda; class Insecta; order Diptera; family Tephritidae; genus Rhagoletis; species Rhagoletis zephyria. The sequence continues at coordinate 1,297 of NW_016226082.1, forward strand.
GTATTAAATCGATTTGTGCTGTAAAGTTTTTAAAAATGTATTAATCAAGCTCAAATTTCA
>NW_016226083.1:0-1356 GCF_001687245.7 Rhagoletis zephyria
TCATATCGGAACAATCAGTTGTATGGGGGCTGCAGGTTATAGTGACCCGTCCTTTTTTATTTTCACTGTAAGTCTTCTGTTGATAATGAGTGAAAACAGCGCGAAATTTCATGGTCCTAGCTACATAAATGGATGAATTATAACGAAAAATCTCATATCTGAACAATCAGTTGTATGGGAGCTATAGGTTATAGTGACCCGATCTTTGTAATTTTCACTGTAAGTATTCTGTTGATAATGGATGCAAGTACTGCAAAATTTCATGTTCCTAGCTGCTTAAATGGAGAAGTCATAACGAAAAATCTCATATCTGAACAATCAGTTGTATGGGAGCTATATGTTATAGTGGTCCGATTCTTCCGGTTCCGACAAATGATTAATACATTATAAAAATACACCCACCTACCAAATTTGATCCGGATATCTCGAAAACTGAGAGACTAGATTGCATACAAACAGACGGACAGACAGACGGACGGACAGACGGACAGACGGACATGGCTAAATCAACTCAGCTCGACGTTCTGATCATATAAGTATACATTTTAATCGGTCTATCTCTTTTTGTTCTGGTACTTACAAACATCGGACCAAAGTTATAATACCATTTCATGCTCATGAAAGGTATAATAAAGGCGTTTTTTACATGGGAGTATTTTTTAAAATGTTTTCCAATGAAATAAAGGAAGTCCTTATATTATGTGTATCGTTATGCACCCCTAAATAAAATGATATGACTAACAAAGCCATGCAAATCCAAATTTCTCATTTTTTAAAAAAACTAGAGGAATTCAAAAATTTGCACGACAACAAAATTTTACTTCAAAGAGTTTGAGTCTGCCTAATAAAAGATGCCAAATACAAATATTTGAGACAGTTTCCAGTCGCATTGCAGTTTTTTTTTTTTTTTGCTTCATCTAATACGCATGTAGGTTCAGTTGCGGTGAAAATAATAGAACCAAATTCAAAATGATATTGACGACAAATCATGTTCATTTGTTCAATAATTCTCCTTTAAAATATAGCTCGACCTATAAGGGAAACCACATAAGTAGAAATTTCAAAGCTTACACAAAGTTAACAAAAATTAATACAATTTCAAAAAATGCAATCAAAACTAAACTCTTTTTCAGAGTGTAACGCATCAACAAATTTGTTTTTATATTTAAGGAAATTGGGAAAGCCCTCGGCAAAAAATAATTCAAGAAAATCAATAGTATTCTTTGGACGACTTGAAACTAGTACTAATTCTACATAAAAAGTTTGAAATTTTGATGAAATTTCCCTTTGAATCGTGGTTTCTGTTATAGATCAAATTATAATTTGAATGAAAATTATTTAAACTAATAAAATAAA
>NW_016226085.1:0-1356 GCF_001687245.7 Rhagoletis zephyria
TTGTTGTTTAAATTTACGCATATAAAGAGAGGTAATCAGTTTCCTCTCCAAATGTATGCAAAATTAAACACTGTTTACTTTTACATACCAAATTTTTCACGTAAAGAAAAATTGCAAACAAAGTATTTAAAATTGTGTAAGTATGAGCACTTAATGTTTATTATTAATAAAAAATTTATTTCCACTTTCAAAATCGTTGTAATTTTAAACATTTCATGTGTATATTTATGTGCATTTTTTAAACATCTCATGTTTAAAATCAAATCTAGAACATCTTGTACGTTGTAATGTTTCAAGAAAAATATATATGTATGTATATGTTTGTTTGAAGGAGATAATTTGCATTTATTTTATTTGTGAGACATTTTTTATTTTTGCATTAGCATATTTAGGCACATAAAATCATGTGTAGTTATATAAGTATGTACATACATATGTCGACATGAAAAATACGTAAATAACTGTATATTTTATATTTGAATTCATTACTCTTTCACATACATTATTTCATTTAGTTTTTCAATAAATTTTAATTTTAATTCCTCACCAGATGTCACTTTGCATTGATATCTATTTAAGTTGATTGATACAGCACACAGCTTCTAATTAATTTGTACATTAAATGAAAAACGAAAAAAAAAAACACATTTTCGTACGTAAGTATGCACATAAATAAATATGGAAATGCGCTCATACCAATGGCCGTCGTTGTGACAGCCTTAGGCTTGAAAGTATAAATAAATATACGAATGTGGCAATCGAAGTGCAAAAATGTCAACGCATTTGCAAATGAAAGTAATCTGAGAAACATTGACTTCAAAGTGGAAAGCGCAGTAAAATAAAAACACTGAAAAGGAATGGAAGCTGCTTTCTGAAGCAACAGAAGGTTGTCCTCTACAGGTGTCAAACAAGAGAGTGTAGTCAAAGTTAAAAAAAAAAANGAACTCATTTTTCATATTTCCCTTTAACTCATTTCTTCGCCCACAATGCTTCAGCAGCATTAAATCTGCGTAATAAATGAGGTTATCAGGCAATTAAAAAGTATGTACATACATGTGAACAATTGGCCTACCTTCATACTAAAACAAATGTAGGAGTGCCACAAACGTACCCAACAACCACTGGAAAAAAAGTTTCAAACATTAGAGAAAATCTTATTTCCATTTGATTTATCATTTGAAACTAAAAATTTTCTCAACTTTTTCTCAAACATAGTTTATCAACTTAAGAACGGATTGAGAAACATTTGAGAAAATTTTTTTTTAGCAGTTCGTTCCGTTCCATCTGTGTCAACATGGCATAGATGTCGAAGTCTTTCGTTAGTCTGCTACATCAGTCGCTAAAGGACTCTTCGAC
>NW_016226086.1:0-1356 GCF_001687245.7 Rhagoletis zephyria
TGCAACGTAATAAAATGCATTTCATTGGCAAATTAGCACCAAAATCGAGAGCCGGCGCTGAGGCGTGTTACAGCGGCAAGCCTCTCTTTAAACACTTGCACACACACACGCCTTGCTTCCGTTCGGTGTATGTATGTATGTATGCACTTTCTTACTGTCGATTGGCAATGTCGTTAGCGGCGGCATGTTGCATGCACCTTGTAAGTCAGTTATGACAAAACTAGTTTGAGTAGCACTCATTTAGTCGTTTTAACTGCTCTAATGATAAGTCGTGTGCAGCGGCGTGTGCAGCGGCGTGTGCGGGGAGCGCAATGAGCAAACGAAGGTGATTTTTGGCTTCGTCATGCCCTGCATGCAAGGCACGACGCGTGTTGCATGCATTTGGCGCAAGTAGTACGCCCAATTGCATGCGACCATTGCCACCAACAACCACAACCACCACCAGCACAACCACCTCTAAGTTGCACACTTTGTGCATATCAGCTGCCTTCTCAATTTTCATTCACCTTCTTTACCGCACTCCTCGCCGCTTCTCCTCGTCATTCCTCAGCTCTCGTCAGNGCTTCACACGCTCAGCGCTAAAAAGTCATATAAAATGCCCGTATTTACAACCTGCCATACAATAAATACCGGAATTAGTGTTGTAATTTGGCATTTTCATTGCATTAATGCGGCAAATGCATTCGTAATGCGCTGTTGCATGTTGCACAAGCCGAGTCGCGAAACTCATTTTACTCAAACACATTTTTGTTTTTTTTTTTGAAATACTTACTACACAGTCGTACCTGCAACTGCTGCTGAGTATTGGCAGTTTTGTTGCAATCAACAACAACAACAACAACAAGGACAACAACAACAGCATTCCACTGATGAGTGGCAAATTAATTTGGTGCGATTAAGTCGCTGTTGTTGCTACTTCAACCGATGTGCACTGGGTTTGGGTCGCCTAAGTCTTGGCTGCGTATCAGTTGATGCACCCAATTCTGCTCTTCCCACTCAGCTTAAAAGCCCATAAAATGTTGTGAAGTGTGCTTGCTTGCGCCGGCGTGCGTGCGTGCGTTGTGCGTTGAGTGTTGCAAAGTATGCAATTCTGACGCTGTGATAGCCTGCACGCAAGTGTATTCAAATTTTATGCCCACAATCGGAAGTGATAACACGCAACACTTGTGTGTTGAAGAGGATTTCCAACTACTAGTTTCATATACTTTGCTGTATGCCCATGTTGCGAAAGGTCGGGGAATTCGGGAAGAAAATGTCGCAGTTGATTCCGTCGCCATTTCGAAATTCTTGCTATCACAGGAAACCTAACGAATCTTTCGCTTCTACATGCCCAGGCTCTCGATGTCCTCCAAGTCT
>NW_016226087.1:0-79 GCF_001687245.7 Rhagoletis zephyria
ATAGCTGCTATAACTTCTACCGCTTAGACTTTGTTTTGCTTTTTCAATTTTTATAAACAATCGTGGTACAAAGCTCAAG
>NW_016226087.1:327-905 GCF_001687245.7 Rhagoletis zephyria
ATACATATATGTGATCATAAGTGGGCGGTGCTACGCCCATTTTCCAAAATTTTTCCATAAACGTATTTCTTGTTAAAGAATTGTTGCAAGCATCAATTTTACATAAATTAGCTTTAATATTTACTGATTTATCGAAGATCTTGTATTTCTTTAAATTACCGTTATGTTATTGTCCGCTGTTTAAAATTTTCGGCCATTTAGTATGCTGTATCAAGGCCACCAACTGTGCCAAGTTTGGAAGAAATTGGTGCAGCGGTTACCAAGATATACACATGTAACCATGANCCCATTTTCCAAAATTTTACCATAAACGTATTTCTTGTTAAAGAATTGTTGCAAGCATCAATTTTACATAAATTAGCTTTAATATTTACTGATTTATCGAAGATCTTGTATTTCTTTAAATTACCGTTATGTTATTGTCCGCTGTTTAAAATTTTCGGCCATTTAGTATGCTGTATTAAGGTCAACAACTGTGCCAAGTTTGGAAGAAATCGGTGCAGCGGTTACCAAGATATACACATGTAACCATGAGTGGGCGTGGTTACGCCCATTTTCCAAAAATTTGTAATATTCTT
>NW_016226087.1:1076-1356 GCF_001687245.7 Rhagoletis zephyria
GACGGACGGACAGACAGACATGGCTTAATCGATTTCTTTTTTCATCCTGATCATTTATGTATACATTTGTCTATATCTATCTCGATTCGTTTTGGCTGTTACAAACAACCGTTATGTGAACAAAATTAATATACCCTTGTGCACAATTGCGCTCTGGTATAAATATTAAAAAACTAAAATAAAATGTTAATAAGCCACAATAACATTGACAAACAAATAAAAAATTTGTTCATATACTCGTAGTTGCGTATGTAACGTATACGCCCCATACGCTTGATGG
>NW_016226091.1:0-1356 GCF_001687245.7 Rhagoletis zephyria
TCGATTCGTTTTGGCTGTTACAAACAAGCGTTATGTGAACAAAATTAATGTACCCTTGTGCACAAGTGCGCTTGGGTATAAAAATACTTTATGTCTCCTTCAATTTGTGGTAAACTGAAAATTTCTCTTACTGTTTTATATTTTTATTTGTTTACCCCGAACGACGTCAGATACTTTTTCAAAAAATTGTGCCGACAGATGGCGAGATGTTTAGAGAATCCGTCTTTATGGTACGACCTGGATTAGCGGATATATTTACATTTTGATAAGAAGTGTTTCTGCAAAAAGACGGGCCCAAAGATATTTAGATACCCTTCTACAAATTCACTTTTTAGGTGACTTAATAAAGTCTCATCCTTTTAAATATGAATACGAGGAAGCGCAAAATTGTTAAGGCATCACAGATGTCCAAGACACATCAACGGTTCATCGATATATCAAGAAGAAGTGTGACGAATTAAAAATAACACGTTAGGAAAATCAATGACCCCGTTTGAGCGGGAAAACTTTTTCTTTCTGTGGAACAGCAATTAAGCTTCAGTTTCATATAAATACTCTCTATTTATACACAATTGTACATACATACATATACATATATGCTTGTATATTTATATGCACATAGGCGTACAAGAACGTACATTTAATTTGATTAAGTCATTCTAATCTCCAGCTGTTTCAAGGTAAATTTAATTTGTGTAGTATCAAATGAAAAAAAATATATATTTTTGGACAATTTTAAAGCGGACCTATTTTATATTTATATACTGAATTAAACAAAATAACTGTAAAGACTTTAATATGAGTTTTACTTTCTCATAAATTTTTTTGCTAAAATCTTACGTGGCCGCCTTTGATGACGTTTTCGTTACCAACACCTAAACTCTATTTTTTGTCTTTGCCGCTCAAATTTCTTCTTGCAGATGGGGCAGAATTNAATATGGAATCAGCTTTAAGGCTTTATGAAGCATTGAGTGTCATACCTACATATGCTTACACAAAAATATTTATGTACATACATATGTGTGTTTAGTAACTATGTATATATGTAAACATGCGCATACATATGTACATTTTGTTTGATTTATTTTGTTCTTTAAAGGGACAATGCGTGGAATTGGCAGGAGAAGATAAGGCGAGCGAGATATTTTGCTTCCGCTTTGTTTGAGGACAAAGAACTTCATAAACGATAGCACGTCGACTCTTTCCTTATTTTTCTTGCGCTGCTTTACGATAACCTTAGATCATCTTCTTGATAGTCCCTTTGCTTTGTTATTTTTTCACTGGCGCTCGGTCAGCATTTGCAGTTTAAATGATGAAGCGTTTAATTTGTAGACAGCTAACCTAATGTTATGATAC
>NW_016226092.1:0-1128 GCF_001687245.7 Rhagoletis zephyria
CTTTTGTTGTAGATCATCTATCCCCAAGTTGTGCATTGACACACACACAATTGATCATCATGAAAACTCTAATTTTATACAGCTGTATAGCTGCTTTTCTGCTCTCCTGTACCTTGGCTGAAGCCAAAGATGGCCACCACCCCGTTCAGGTCCATCTTTCGTTGGGAAGTAAGTTAAATAAAAATTTCTGTTTGGTTTTAGATTTACCTCTATTTTCTTTATCTTTTTTTCAGCCGACGAAACGGAAATGCTCGTCACCTGGGTGGTGAAGAGCGGCTCCGTCCACGACACGCCCACCGTCGAGTACGGCCCAAGTGAGGGCAGTCTTCACCTGAAGGCCACCGCCGAGGCGACTCACTTCAAGGAGGACAAGACGGAGTTTCGCACCTTCCGCGCCCTGATGACCGGCCTGACGGCGGGCGGCTCCACGGTGTACTACCGGGTGGGCAGCTCTGGAACGGCCTGGAGCAAGACCTTCCACTTTAGGACGCTGAGCAGAAGTAGCTCATCAAGCAGTTGGCTGCCCCGCCTGGCCATCTACGGCGACCTCGGCTACACCAACGCCCAGTCGACGCCCTATCTGGTGAAGGAGGTCGCTGCCGGCCACCTTGACGCCCTCTTTCACATCGGCGACTTTGCCTATGATCTGCACAGTGTAAGTTCTTCTTCGGAATCGTTTGAGATTTTTTGTTTTATCAAATGANTGACGCCCTCTTTCACATCGGCGACTTTGCCTATGATCTGCACAGTGTAAGTTCTTCTTCGGAATCGTTTGAGATTTTTTGTTTTATCAAATGATAACTTTTTAAAACCAAAACAAACAGAAAGACGGCGAACGAGGCCACGATTTTATGGAGATGATTGAGCCGATCGCCGCTCAGGTTCCCTATATGACCATTCCGGGCAACCACGAAGAGCACGCCAACTTCAGCCACTATGATGCCCGCTTTTCGATGCTCGGCGACCGCCACCAGCCCGCCCAGCATAAGGAGGGAAAACCACCACTGAACCACCGTCTGAACAACCACTACCACTCGATGACCGTCGGCCCGGTGAAGGTGATCATGATCAACACCGAGTACTACTACTACACCGGCTACGGCTGGGGCCAGATCAGCCGGCAGTACG
>NW_016226092.1:1158-1356 GCF_001687245.7 Rhagoletis zephyria
GGGCAAATGCCAACCGAGCCATCGCCCCTTGGGTGGTCGTAATGGGCCACCGCCCACTGTACTGTCTGAAGAAGAAGGACAAGAAGGCGAAGAAGGTCGTTGAAGGTGGTGAAGGAGGCGGTGGTGACGCCGATGATGACGACGCCGGAGAGTGCGACATTGAGGCGATGGAGCGGCCGGCGCTGAGGAAGGGAGTTA
>NW_016226093.1:0-815 GCF_001687245.7 Rhagoletis zephyria
CTTTACACTAAAATTTTGTTTCTATTTAGTTAAAACCTTGTAAATAATACAAAAAAGTAAAACCATCATAAATTTTTGTTCTTTCTATGTCAGCGTGTTCATAAATCAGTCACGTTTTCAGTCAGTTAGACCGACCAGGGGCCAGCCATCATCATCATCATCGCCATAATGACTAAACAAAAAGTCCTAATTGCTACAATTTTTTTCGCTCAAAAAAATTGCACATTTCAGCCAAATCATTCTCTCTTTCTTTCTTTCGAGTGACGACGACGACCATAAATAGATCACCACTTTTTCGTTAACCAACAACTAATCGTGTTTGAACGTGTGAACTCAGTGTGTGTGCACTAGCTAAAAAAGTAATCAAATTATAAAAAAAAAATTTGACTAGCTGTAGAAGCTGTAGTTTTTGCATGATTCAAGACATTTTATTGGCTGGCCCCTTTTGTCAACAACAAACTTTTTTGTTTGTGAAGGTGGAGAGAACATCGGGCCAACAGCCAACAGCCGACCAACATAATACTGAAAAGTGATCTATGAAAGATATGGAAAGAGAGAAAGAGAGAGGGAGATATAATACATCAAAAAAGAATAGAATGGAGCAGGGCAGAGGCAGCAGCAGCAGACGGCCACTTTGGTTGCGGTATGTGCCACAAATTGGCAATTAGCTGTACGCTTAGCAAAGCGGAGAGCTGCAAAGTTAATTAGCAGAGACATGCTGCCCTGCTACCACTTCATTACTACCACTACCACTACCACCACTACTAGAAGAGGTTAATTATAATTTAATTACTGCACAGGCAGAGAAAGGGAGA
>NW_016226093.1:875-1356 GCF_001687245.7 Rhagoletis zephyria
AAGCAAGCAAGGGAGCAGAGTTTTGCTTGCAGACTGTAAATTTGTAGTGTAGTTTTTTTCAAACAGCAAAAAAAGGTAAAGAGAACGCCTGGTGAACAAAAAGTGGTTGGCTGGCTGGCTCCCAGTGCCTAGTAGTGGTGCGATCAGAGAATCGATAAGTAGGTTAATTGTAAGTTTTAAGCAAAAAACTAAAATTAAAAAAGGAAAATTTACAAAAAAATACTAAGCAAAGCAGAAAATCTAAAACAGAGCAGTTCTAAAGGAAGAAGAAGCGAAAAGAATTGCTCCAGTTTCGCTCAGTAGTAGCTAGTGCTAGTCAATTCAATTAATCGCCAGGCAGACCACAATTGTTTTGGTACCACCAGCAGCACCAACAGCATCATCATCAGCAGTAGAAGTACCAGAGTTTCAGAGTTCCAGAACAGCAGCAGCAGCAGCAAGAAAAACACTAATGAAAATGCCCCATCATTTGTACTCAGAT
>NW_016226094.1:0-236 GCF_001687245.7 Rhagoletis zephyria
TAATTTTTAACCAGATAACCTGATAACCAGGCAAGTGTGAACAACCACACTGTACATTTAATCAGATAACCAGGCAAATGTACAGCGTGGTTGTTCACACTTGCGTGGTTATCAGGCAAAAATTATTATTCCTTATAACTACCATGTCCCCACCAAAAAGTTAACCATCTCAAATCGAACTTAACCACATCACTAACTATTGCTGTCCACACTGCGGTTTGAGGTTTATAAAACAG
>NW_016226094.1:248-610 GCF_001687245.7 Rhagoletis zephyria
AAAAATCGGAGCAAAAACAAATAATCCGTACTAGATTGAATTTTTTATTTTTGTTTCTGACATTAATTGTTTGACTAAAATATTTTCTATTTATGCAAAATAAGAACGCGGGGCAATGTAAGGATAATATGTTACATATTTAGGTAATTTTTAGCATTTTCTATATAGTATAGTATAGTATCTAACACTTAATTTTTTAAAAAGCAAACCTTTTCTATTTTATATGAATTTCATTCTACATTTATTTTTTAACAAGTTAAGTAAAGTTCTGCATCCGCCAATTTGTACAGCCATACATCAAAAAATAACGAAGTTACTTTATTGACGCATTGCTATGAAAGAGTTACTTTTTAACAGTGAGA
>NW_016226094.1:838-1355 GCF_001687245.7 Rhagoletis zephyria
TAGATTGGAAGTCAAGCGGAGTAGAGGAGTAGATTTCAAATTTTTTTCAAAAACCGGAGTAAATCTAATCTGATCTTAGTTGAGTCCAAACACTAGTAGGGAACGAATTCTTTACATTTTAACGCTAATGACCCACAGATGGCGGGAAAACACAGGGTAGTATCAGACATTCGACGTGGTTTCGAGTTGGTTAGCTTTTAACCATCTCAGTGAAATGGTTAAGTGCTGTCATTTTTATATGGCGAAACTACGCTAAATCAAGTGGGTTATCGGGATAACCAACTCAATAGCCATAACTACGTGGTCAGCTCCGGTGGGGACATGATATTAGTGTATTTTATTGTTGTAAACTGAATAAAAATTATAACCCATAACCAGATAACCTGATAACCAGGCAAGTGTGAACAACCACACTGTACATTTACAGTTACCAGGTTATCTGGTTAAATTTTTAATTGTCGTTCTACGAAAATGCTTAGCCAGGTTAGTATCAGCACTGTGACGAAATTTTTTCAGT
>NW_016226096.1:0-1355 GCF_001687245.7 Rhagoletis zephyria
TTTAAAAAAAAAGGTATCAAGCTCTTAAAAAATCACCCGTTATAAATAACCCAATGTATACCAGCCATGTGTAAAGCGACACTCACCTGCCATTTAAGGGTCATACAAGTACCAAAACGTGCGGCATGGGCATTCAACTGTGGCTCATTTTGTCCGGTATAGTGCGAATTTTTACTAAAGTTTCCATATGAACATACAAGTACAGAGAGAATACTTCTAAGAGATAAATAACTAACTTCTGAAGCACTTTTTGATTTTTAATCGACATATTAGACTTTAGTTGGGTATATACGCTGGTGTTAATAAAAATCCAAAAAAAAAAAATGTATAATAATAATCTTTCATACTTTAATACTTATCTTAGCATTTATGTCTAAAGTATTATAGCGCAATTGTACGTATATATGTAAGTATGTATGCATATAAATATATAAAAGGTAAGTTAGCAAAAGATAATTATTCTTTAAAATTGGCGTTAAAATAATTGTTGTGATTATATTGGTTAATTTTGTAATGAGCAGTGAGCTAATCAGTTGGCATTTGCAATTACGCAGCAAATCAACAGGCAAATTTATGTAAAAAGGAGCTATTAAGGCGAGAGGTTATTCTCAGTTTGAATTAGATTTTAGTGCCGCTATATAACCATATTTTCAGCATACCACCTTCCAGTAAAGACCCTGCGGAAAAATATTATCAATTGACTGAAATAACCAACTCCTAGTTAGCTTTTTTGGTGGGATTTCCCTAAAAAAAAACTGTTTATTAGCTATGACAAAACTAACCTAAGTTAGTTGTAAAGTCGTGCAGGAGTCATGTAGGCGTTATCGGGAGTTTGGTTTCTTCACAAGTTTCTATTTAAATATTATCATATCAAAATAAATGTCGAAATTTTATATTATCATTTTGCTGTTTTCTAAGTCATATCGGGTTCATGAGACCACCTACAAAACAACATGTAAACAAATAAGCAAATATGGCATGTTAAATAAAATAAGCAAAAAATAAAAATAAAAAAAATTTAAAAAATCTTATTTCTAGTAATAGTTTATGTCCAAAAGTATTTAGCTACAAGTTAGTTGACATTTAATGCAGAGGAAACTAGTTCTCATCGCCCTGCAAAAGTAGTTAGCCACGGCCAAAAAAAATAGTTAATAAATAGTTACCACTAGTCGACTGCTAGCCAGTTAATAGTTAGCTACAAACTAGTCCCATTTCCTGCAGGGAATATTTACATACATGCACAAACACATAGTTCCTAAACCACGCACACATCAACAATTTAATAAACATGCATATGTGTGCGAGAAAGCCTGCAAAGCCATTTGGAAAGCCAACACCACAGAAAGTGCTGCTTC
>NW_016226097.1:0-1355 GCF_001687245.7 Rhagoletis zephyria
AATTGTTAGAACAAGCAAAGTCTTTTGAGTGACTAAGGAAATTTGCATATAAGTGGATATGAGTTGAAAGGACTTAAGGAGCTTTCACCAAAAGATGGAGGCAAATCAAAAAAAGATTTTGAGAAGAAAGTAAATAAATAAATTGCCTAAAGTAGTACAGAAAAGAAGGATATAATAGAATTTGAAGAAAGATTAAATCAGAAAGCGTTAAAAATTCGTAATTTCAACAGTGCAAAAGTCTGGGCATTGAGAAGGAGAATATTTATTTCAATTATACCACATATACAAAATACATGCAAAATATATGCAAAGCTTAAAAAAGATTCGCATTTTGGCAAACCGCTGCTCATTAGCAACCAGCTGAACTCTGAAAGCAATATGTATATTCCAAATCAGTGAAAACCGAAAATTATTCCGCGAAAGAAGCTTTTTAAAGCCTTTGTAGATTCCATATTTGCGCGCCCATTGTAAAAGCTTTACCTGGTCGTCGCTATTCCATAAGGACACATAGAGAGTAAAAGCTCTCTGTGAATATCGGTGGCATAAAAAAGCTTTGCAACGAAGCGATCTCTTCTGCTCTTCGCAAGAAGTCAGCGGAAGAGAAAATAAGGCGAGGAAAAACTGTACCCTTAAGCCTGGAACGTGTGATAAAAAAAAAATTAGAAAAATGTCTTATAACATTTCTAAGAAAAATTTAAAAATTTTGCAATTCTTGCTTACTTTTAAATGCTGTTTGCAATGCAAATATTTGTGCAGCACATTGCTTTATTTGTACTTTTATTTCATCTAAAATATGTAAATGGAAACAACATTTTTTTTTCTCATCACCTTCCTTCTGCATGGCTGCGCCGCGCACGCTGCGCATACCAATCCCACTGAGTGTTAAAAGAAAACGAAAACAACGCCACCTCCCCCACATCTGCTGCATCACTGTTTGGCAAGCATATTTTACTATTTTTCTTATGTAAGTTTCAGATTTACATACTCGTCAAATCTGCAGCTTTTTCTTTGTTCTTTATTCTGCTTTGAGTCACAACTCGCGCTTACCTGCCTGCATTGCGTGTGCCAGCCGGCTGAGCCACCGCCCTAAGATTAATGACATTTACCTTGTGTACTAGCAGCAGCAACGCCCAGCCAGGCGAGAATTATTAATACGAAAGAATGCCGATTGCCTATAGAAGAGGATGCGAGCAGAGCGGCACGTGAAAATTTGGAGGAAAAATGCCAAACTTTGCTAAAATGCAGCCAATCTTCGGCTTGGCACTGATCGCACAAGGGACGGCGATTTTTACTCAGAAAATACTTCTTTTTGTGCGCACCTAAAGATTAAATATTTGCATACGCGTTTAAACCCA
>NW_016226099.1:0-1355 GCF_001687245.7 Rhagoletis zephyria
TGTGATAGTATATCAAGTCACACCGGCGGCGTTCTTTTCTATATAAGCCGTGAATGGCAATGTGAAATAATGGAGGAGACGGCTATTGGGAAAAGTATATGGTGTCTAATTATAAAGGTCAAACAAAAAAATGAAAATATGACGTTATTTGGATTGTATCGGTCGCCTGACAGGCAAAAATCTCCAGACAGTGTATTTTGTGATTTTTTTAAGGAAAAAATTGAACAATTAAGTGAGACGGCTACAGAAACTCTGATAATGGGAGATTTCAACATCGACTGGCTGGTGAATAGTTCTTCCCGACAACAAATTTGTCAATCAGTAACAGACAATGCATTTAAACAAATAGTATTGGAGCCAACGAGAGTATCTCGAACCAGTGCAACCTTGATAGATTATGTATTGACAAACATTTCTGTCATAGAANAAAGAGCTATATATTGAAGAAATAGCAAACAAAAGTTTTGCAAACATTAAGCAGAATGCTAATAACTTGAACGAGATGGTTGACCTGTTCAGTGTAAAATAAAAGAGCCCATTCAGAATATGGTTATAGCTAGAAGAGTTACAAACAGAAGGAATTTTGATGGGTGGTTTGGAAGAAAATTACGCAATATGAAACAAAGAAAAATTCAATTATATAATGCAGCAAAATGGTCCAGCTCTTTTATGGCCTGGCAAAAGTATAAACAGTATAGGAATTTCTATGCTAATGAACTTCAAAGAGCGCGAAATAACTACATATCCAAAAAAATTGATGCATCAAATGACCAAAAGATAATGNACTTCAAAGAGCGCGAAATAACTACATATCCAAAAAAATTGATGCATCAAATGACGAAAAGATAATGTGTAAAACAATAAAACAATTAGTGTTAAATGAGGAGAGAGCCGAAATATGCAAAATAATCGTAAATTCCAAAGAGCAAAAAAATAAAGCAGTAATTGCTAACGAACTAAACAGGTTTTTTGTAACAAGCATCGAAGACCTCAATAGAAACATCCCCCAAGTGCCCTATACCAGCAATATAAAACCCTGTGATACGCAATTTAAATTTAACCCCTTAGAGTTAAACGACATCAAAAGCATACTTAAATCCATGAACAATAAGAAAGACTATAACTTTATTTCGGCAAAAATTATACTGAGCGTATTTCATATAGTAGGTCCAATTCTTCTTGAAATCATTAATGCATCTCTACAATATGGAGATTTTCCCAACAAGTGGAAAATGTCAATGGTAGCGCCTGTGGAGAAAGTAAAAAATGCGGTTAATCCAGAAGAATTTCGTCCAATAAATATGTCAATGACTGAAAGCAAAATACTCGAAAAAGTTGTTCATAAGCAATTAGAA
>NW_016226100.1:0-1355 GCF_001687245.7 Rhagoletis zephyria
TGGAGGGTACTTCTTGGGTCGTTATCCGTACGGGTGGCTCTGTTGTCTCCGAAATAGCCGCGGAGGTCGTAGGCCCTTCTACGCGGTGTTCACCGACAACGGTATCTATTGCATTTGTTGCTCTAATCAACGCTGCAGCAGCCGCGGAGGTCGTAGGCCCTTCTACGCGGTGCTCGTCCACCGCCATTTCTTCGTCAACTGTTTCCTCACCTGTTGATGCCATCTGTGCGTCTCCAGGAGCTCGCTTCTTCCAAGGCTTCACTAGGACGTTGCCGTACCTGAAGTTCAGCCTGAAGTTCTGCCTTCTCATGCTACTGAATGACTCTTCGTCAACAGCCACATTAAGCCTTAAGTAGCTGTCCTCGACCTTGNTCGTTAACAGCCACATTAAGCCTTAAGTAGCTGTCCTCGACCTTGGCATCCCTCCAGAGGGATGTGTACAGGCTCTCGTTTTGTGCTCGAAGGATGCCTAGTGCATATTCCTGGCCCCTGTCTATGCTCCACGGGAGGAAGATCGTGACATTGTGCGTCGGTGGAATGTCATCTCCGCTCCTCGTGTACAGTTCTGGTCCTCCCCAGCCCTTGAGCGTGGGTACAGTGCGTCGCAGCCATTCGGCAGTTCCTTCGTCCCTGCAGTCCACTAATACCATGCCTGGCCTGAAGTAGACTCCCGTGAAGGCAAGTGGTCGAGTCCACCCTCTCAGAACTTCATCCATTATGGTGTCCTGCAGTCCTCAGTTGCTCCGGGGTGAGAGACATGGCGGGGTACTCCTGTGGTAACACCGCTATTCGGGTTGCTCTCATCGCATCCGCGTAGCTCGATGGCTGGTTATGCCTGTCTTTTTCATGTCTCTGGCTGCTTGCCTGGGCCCTATTTTTAGTGGGCGAACTCGGCTGGTGATCTCTTGGACGCTTGGCTGGNCACGTGTCTCTGGCTACTTGCCTGGGCCCTCTTTTTAGTGTGCGAACTCGGCCGGTGAGCTCTTGGACGTTTAGCTGGCTGCTGGTTTACCGGTGTGCGCTGGCTGGTGTTGCGCTTGACAGCAGGAACCCTTTTCCCATCTGTCTTCACCGCCTCGTTGCGTGCCGTGTCAGGACTCAGACCTCTTTCTAAGCACCGGAGNTGCGTCTGGGGGCTCTTCGGTCATCTCCTGGGGCCATGCTGCTCACATCTTTATCGGTGTATTGGGTAGGCGAGGTTCTCCGGCCCTCGAGCCTTCCCTTCTCTTTCGGACCTTGCTTGTTGCGAGAGGGCGAGGTTTTGCGGCCCTCAAGCCCAGCTTTGCCGTCCATACGGTGGTATGCGCGTTGGGGTGAGGTCATACGGCCCTCGAACCTGTTTGTGGCGGTCCTGC
>NW_016226102.1:0-1355 GCF_001687245.7 Rhagoletis zephyria
TCTGTCTCATCATCTACGTCGTCGTAACAACCATCGCGAATTCCACTTCACATATACCTATCAGTTCCACTACCAAACCCGCAANAAACTGGTCTTATTGCCGCCATATAGAGAACAGGATGAGGAACAACCCAGCAACTCTGTCTCATCATCTACGTCGTCGTAAAAACCATCGCGAATTCCACTTCTCATATACCTATCAGTTCCACTACCAAACCCGCAACAAAAATATGCAGTCTGCTACACACTGCATTGGCCTACATAAATACTTATGTAATACATATAACATCATGTCTTACAAGTCGTCAACCAACAAAGTACCGCAAAACCGAAACGCATACCAAAGATATGCGTGCTTTACAAATATCATGGAGTCGTAAGATTCCTTCGCAGAGAGTTGGAACATGAAGTCACAATCAAAATTCGATAACAAAATCAAGAGTCAAACAAATCATAAGGGTAACACTTCTCCCCCGACTGTTATCCTTTCTCATTTACCAATTTTTTAAGCTTTAATGTTGAATGATCTTGTGAAACTCTTTGAATACTGTAATTAATCAGTAAGTGAAATGTTTCAGTATCCGAAATCAAACAAAATTATCGAATTCCGGCTGTAGACTGCATGCGTTCAAGAGACAATTTTGTGAAGTAATCTTCAGTACATAAATGATCATTTACATATGTACTAACATAAAAACGAATAGCCGAACCTCAAAACAGATTTGTACAAGGATTGCGATGTGTTTAATAGGCGTGTTTGGCACGCCTACACACAAGACTTCGCATATGAACCATTTCGACGGTAGTAGAAAGAATTTTGGAATACCTTAAAGGCAGCATGATTTTATAGAAAACTAATCGGAACTTTGTTTGCATACAAAAGCATAAATAAAAAAAAAATGAAAGTTTGCCCCAATCAGTTTGCTAAGCAAACGTAAGAAAATTATTGGAGTTCCAATAGTTTATTCCAAACATAAAAATCATGTTTCTTTAAGGTATTTACTTTAGGTTCAAAAGAGGGTTTGTTGCAATCTGAAATGCATATTTTAACTCATTTGTAATGTTAAATCATATAAATTTACGCATTCGCGTAAATTGTATATAGAAAATACCTTCACTTAAGAAGGCCTACCTGACTTATCTTCTGGGATAATTTAATCGCATGATCTTTATTTTCTACAAAAAATAAATAAAAAAATTCGACCCAGCCTAATTTGCCTATGCAGATCTTTTATACAAATGAGAATGAAAGTCCCTACCAGAACAGGTTATCCAGACTACCATTAACATTTTTGTTTTCAAATCCTAAACGGGTCGTTCTTAAAAAACATGACCAATTGGTGTCCCCAGACTTT
>NW_016226104.1:0-1355 GCF_001687245.7 Rhagoletis zephyria
TTTCACTAATATGTAGAATCTTCACTTTGATTGCCTTTTTTCAAGTACTTATTAAAGAATGGTAAATTTTTCCATTTGTCAACAATAAATTTAGACCTACAACTAGCTTTTGGTATTACATATACCGTTCGAAATTCAGCTATATTTTGCTATTTTATCGTTGGAAAATTTACTTATAAATAGTACTCATTTAAAATATTACGTATACGCACTGTACGCCGCTGTTTTTTTACACCAATTCTGAATTTTGCGAAATTTGGGTCTTTTAAAAGCATTACAGTTTAGAATCCTTAAATGTTTATGGCTCAGTTATTGAAAAAATACGAAAAGAAAATCTATACTAAAATGCTTCAATGGATGCCTTGTTATGATAACTTAAATGAAGCAGTCGTGTACATATAATTTGCTCTCTAATTAGCTATTTATCTCTTAGCAACCGCAACCGAAACAGCGCTCATTGATTTAATGCTTGATTGCAGTATGAATCGAGAAGAAGATTTGGAAGTGAGGCATATTGCAGGATTCGCCGAAAATTGAATCGAAACGAATTAGCTTTGCAAATTTTGCATCTGAATAAATACTAAAAGTTAATGAAGCAGCCCATCAAAATTCTAAGGCTAAGTGTACACGGTAGAGAAAAAACGCGAGATTTAGACAAAAATCACGCTAGGGCCGTGTAAACACTCAAGAGAGCTCTACGAGAGACTCAGTTACATACCCAGTCTATGTGAGAGTTATTTAGCGAGACTTTTCGTGTAACTATACCGTGTATACAGCTTGTAGAATACGGGGTAGAGAAACCTTGAGGCTTCTCTATTTTGACTCTAGCTAGAGCGAATATCTCCTAGAGTTGCTCTACCGTGTGAACTTAATTGAGAGAGGATATTTTTAGCGAGATTTCTCTCTGAGTGACCAATGATGCTTATATTATTTTTTTCCGTAGAGGCAGAATCTGTCTTTCAAATTATACAATTGGCTATAGTTTTTAGATTTTTGTGATTAAATCGTCATAAAATGGATTCCTGCTATTTTTTGAATTGCTGTAGAAATATATTAGCAAATATCACGAGTGTTTTTTTTAAGTCACTTCCTTCTCCCGCCAGNTTGCATATATTACAACTAAGGGAGTTGCAAAAACAAGTACAATAAAAAATAAGTCAAGTATTTGAACAAGTTTAGCCTCAAAGTGTTTATTTAGGCGAAAAAATAACAATTGTTTTTTTTTTTTTAATAACTGGAAAGTTTTTAACTAGAATGTTCATATGAGAGGCAATGGACCTTGGCAACAAAGACAACATATCTGCAGAATTTCAAGAGTGTCCCACCAAATTAAAGAAAATGACTGCATGCAGAAT
>NW_016226105.1:0-1355 GCF_001687245.7 Rhagoletis zephyria
TGTGCTTGACGAAGTAACACGGAGCCAGTTTTTCGACAGAAAATCATCTTAAAGCGACGAGTATTCAACAAAGATTTTTATGCTGTTTTCCTTTTAGAGATACATATTTTTCTTAACTTAAAATATAACTCAGGTGTTTCAATTTTAATTTTTCAATCGAAAATAAACCAAAAAGTGCATGTAAGAATATTTCCCCAGATGGGAAATTTTTATTTATTAGTAAAAATACAAGATTATTAATTTAAAGTTTTATCAACTTATTAATAGCTATTACTAAAGGTAATGCAAAAATTTCCCTACTTATGGATTTTTTTCTTAACTTAAAATATACCTAGTGTCTCAATTTTACTTTTTCAAGCAAAAAGTGCAAAAAAAGACAATTTCCCAAAATGGGATTTTTTGTATTATTTTTTTAGATAACTTAAAAACACGGTATTATTGAACATAGGCTTTTGCAGGTTATTATTAATTATTACTAAAGCTTGCATACACATTTTCCTACCTAAAAAAACTTTTTTCGTTACTAAACATATTACTTAAGTTCTAAGTTTTACTTTTTTAGTCGAAGAGGCAATCAAAAGAGCAAGAAATAAAATTTCCCAAAAAGGGAATTTTTTTTTTGTTTTTTGGTAATGTAATTTAAAACACTATATCCATTATTGCACAAAGGCTTTTTCAAGTTATTTATAATTATTTCTTAAGCTTGCATCAAAATATGCGATTTTGGCGCATTTAAAACTTGAAAACGACATCTCAAGTAAATCATATTACATTTTTTTTAAACAAAGTGATATTCATACAAGTTTTCAAGTATTTAACTTTTATATGACATGAACTTTCATTTTGTTCATTTCCTTTGTGTGTGCTGCCGGAAAGCAGTGTACATACTATGTATGCTTTAACAAGGCGATATGCCGTGTCATGCAACACCCGCAAACAAACATTACCGCCATACACATATGTATGTATTACTATCCGANAAAACATATAGCGCGGCACGAATGTTGGTTGCAAAGGGTTAAATGGCGTTAAAGTATGAAGAAGCAGCAGTGCCAAAAATATCAACAACATACAATGAAATGCCACCAACAGCGTTAGCAGTCAAAAGACAATAACAGTAATATGACAACAACAGCAACAACCACAACTACGTTGCTGATGACAACCATACCGACAGGAACAACAAAATCCGCTCATTTGTTACGCTGCTGCAGGACAACAGTAATGACGACGACGACGGCTACGACGAATCATGGTAGGACAGACATGACGGTGGTAGCAGCCAAAGCGAAACCACAGTAACAATCATAACAATTACTGAAGCAGCAACAACATTCAGTAAAACAACAGCGGTG
>NW_016226106.1:0-1355 GCF_001687245.7 Rhagoletis zephyria
GCTGGTGGTATTGCTCAACGTTATTTTACACAGCCGTATTAGTTTCGCGAGGATACCAATTCAGACATCGCGGCATAAAGGCAACTTCTCTTCATGCTGTCGAAAGCGGCTTTGAAATCGACAAATAGATGGTGTGTGTCGATCCTATTCTCGCGGGTCTTTTCCCAAGATTTGGCATATTGTGAATACCTGATCTATGGTGGATTTTCCAGGTCTAAAGCCACACTGATCAGGTCCAATCAGTTCGTTGACGGTGGGCTTCAGTCTTTCGCACAATACACTCGATAAAACGTAATAACCTATGCTTAGAAGGCTGATTCCGCGGTAGTTGGCGCGTATAGCGGGGTCGTTTTTCTTGTGGATTGGGCAGAGCACACTTAAATACCAGTCGTCGGTCATGCGTTCATCTGACCATATTCTGCATACGAGCTGATNAACGTAATAACCTATGCTTAGAAGGCTGATTCCGCGGTAGTTGGCGCGTATAGCGGGGTCGTTTTTCTTGTGGATTGGGCAGAGCACACTTAAATACCAGTCGTCGGTCATGCGTTCATCTGACCATATTCTGCATACGAGCTGATGCATGCCCCTCATCAGCTCCTCGCAGCCGTACTTGAATAGCTCGGCTGGCAGACAGTCAGCTCCAGCACCTTCGTTGTTTTTCAGTTGCGTAATCGCTATTCGTACCTCGTCATAGTCAGGCGGTGGGACAGCTACTCCATCATCATCGACTGGGGACTCGGGTTCGCCTTCTTCACTACTTTCAGCGCTGCTGCCATTCAGTAGGTTGTAAAAGTGTTCCCTCCACAATTTAAGTATATTCTGGATATCGGTCACTAGGTCGCCATTGTTGTTCTTACAGGAGTTCGCCCCGGTCTTGAAACCTTCCGTAAGTCGCCTAACCCTCTGGTAGAATTTTCGGGCGTTCTTCCTGTCGGCCAGCATCTCAAGCTCTTCGCACTCACGTATTTCGGCCTCTCTCTTCTTATTGCGGCAAATACGTCTCGCTTCCTTCTTCAGTTCCCTATAATGGTCCCACATAGATCGCGTTGCGCCCGATCGCAGCGTGGCCCTATAGGCGGCGTCTTTTTTCTCTGCGGCTTCTTGACATTCCTAGTCGTACCAGTTGTTCTTTCGGGCTCCCTGAAATCCAAATACTTCTTCGGCGGCAGTACTTAATGATCGGGAAATGTGGATGCACTGCTCGCGTATGTCGGATTGGTGAAGAGTGCTCTCAGAGAGCAGGTGTGTGAGTCGAGTGGCGAATAAATTGGTCGTCTATTGTGATTGCAGCTTTTCGACGTTAAGCTTTTCTTGCATTCTTGAGCGCACATTTTTTGCTGCACAGAGGCGGG
>NW_016226107.1:0-1355 GCF_001687245.7 Rhagoletis zephyria
CCGTAATTTGGTTTATAGATCCGATGATTGGATCATGAAGAAATTAACGATACCCCTAAATTTGTATATGAGAATTGAAGTCGGTTGTGTTCTTTCCATAAAAACTACTTGTTTAATAAAAAGTTCTGTAAACTCAAGATGCGCTCAACTTTCAAAAGTACCTAATAAAAAATTTTAAAAAAGAGTCAGTAAAAATACATTTATTTATTCCATGAAATTTTTACACTTTTATGTTGATTTTTTTCGATTTCTGGTTTCTGGTTTACGATAGAGATGGTGATTTTTCACGATTGCCAAATCTTTTTAATATTTCGAATAACGAAAAAATTAACTGAACTCTCAAGAAAAACGAAAAATTCGTATAAAACGACGGACAAGAAATGGAAAAGAAATTTTCTTCTACCAAAATTTCTTAAACCAGTTTGCAGCTCTCAAGTAAAAAATGTTCGCAAATTTATTTTCTCACGAAAATTTACAGCAAAAGCAAAGCGCTTTTTTCAAGCAACAGAAATTATAATAAATATATCTTATGATTTCCTTGAGAGCTGTATTCTTAGCTTTAAGATACAGTTTGTATTTGAGGTTATTAGCTTTAGGGGGAGTTTGAAGCCCAAAATCCACCCCTTGTGTGTGCTAATGGCTCACAGATACATTTACATACTAAAACTTTACCACTAACCACCCTCCCCGCAGCACTGCCATTTAAACTCTTACCTCTCGGGGCTGTGGGGAGCAAATGTGTTAAGTAGTAGTTCGAGTCTCCAGCCAGTTTTAAATGCATGGAATGAGCTTACCTACCCTTTTCCGTTTCATCCCAATGCTTTTGCCAGATCTCTGTAGAGCGGCATCTATCCGGCTCTGCGACTTATTTTCTCTTTAAATTGGTATTTACCACAGATACACGCTTATACACTCTTTGCAGCTCGTTTGCCAGGATATCTACGGGAATCAGTCCGGCAATTACGAAGGATGTTTCATCAGATATTGTTCGAAGTCCACAAATAGTTCTTAGTGCACTTAGGCGATACAAAGATGTGAGTATTTTCGCATAATATATTAGGCTCATTGCTTCAGCGCAGTAGAGTAAGACTGAGCTGTCCACTTTACTGAGTAATACCCGTAAATTCGATGCTTTCTTACTCTGCATACTCCAGGTGGGCCTTAAAGTTTAAACGGCCATCAATCATTACGCACAAAAGGATCCTTAGGGTACCCCCGCGGAGACACCGTATGCCTATATGCCTCTATCGCTCCATTACTTCAGTTTCCGTTCAGTGAGATAGCAACTTATGGTTCTGATAATGTTATTCGCGGCCAACATTTTGATAAGGGTTTCCATTGAAATTTGGCACATT
>NW_016226108.1:0-1355 GCF_001687245.7 Rhagoletis zephyria
CACTGATCGGATCTTAACCAGATTAGTACGGGACCACCTCTGAGATACTGCCTCTCCGATGCAAAAAGAAGCAAACCGGTATTTAAATATCTGCATACATACATATACGTACCTAACCAATTATGCATGTACGCTGAATTCGCCGACAAGCTTTTTAAAAAACGAAGTAAGTTAGTACAAATTGTTAGTAATTTTCTTTAGAGTTTGAATAACTCCTTTCACTANAATTTTCTTGCTAAAAAATCTTTTGTTACACTACTTTATTTTATTCCTTTGATTGTACATGTTAAATAAAAGCTTGTTTTTAAAAAATATTTTTGTTTTACACTATTTTATTTTCTAATTTTTAGTCCATTTATAAAAGCGTTGTATATTAAACAGTGTTATTTTATTTTATGTACAACATTTTGCCATAGCTATTAAAATAATTCAACGTGCAATGAAAGAGAACAGAAGACTTGGCAAGCAAAATGTTGTTTGCTTAGGTTTTGTATAAACATACATATGTACATACATATGTACATATATCAGCAGTTAATTTCATTTAAAGAAATGGCGTGTCATCCATCTCCGCTGTAGCGCATATAAATGGTGCATATAATTAGGCGCAATATTTAAGTTCTTCTGGCGGGGCGACATCTGGAGTCTTCTAATTGTATCTCCTTGATATGATGCCTAAACGCGGTTCATATCTAGACTAGGTTGATATCTAGAATTTGCAACAAATAGCTTTGCTACACTACCGCCGGCAGATTTAACAATTTTATAGTGGCTATACGTTCTTTGGCAAATTACGCTCTGTTAGCCATAAATCTTACTATTTTTTGACCGCCTTTGAATCAAGACCCCTGGACCATATAGGGAATTCATTTATATTTTAAATTGCATTGTCGTCGTGATTGGAACTATGCTGAATATTTCAAGTCTCTAACTTGTCGGGAAGTTAGTTTAAAATCGATTGGAAATTTCGGCGATTTCCGCGGGATGACCAAGTTAAATAAAAGCTTATAAAAAAGGAACGCTGTAAACGCAAAGTCACTTAAGATTGCTGAGTGTGGCATCTCCATAAATTTTTTCGGAGATGGAGCATAACATAACTAGCATAACCCTGGGTGCCAGCTCACTCGGGAGTACCTGGTAATAAGGCATCTGACCATTTGGCCACAGTTGGCTTAGACCAGGCATTCCTCGACTCGCAACCAGTTATAGCACTCCCCACTCCGGCCATCGAAGCTACCATCATAAAGTGGGTGCAGTGGGTGAAGTGGGTGAATACTTTGCTCAGCAATGACTGTGACGCATTTAGTGGATACAGGTTGGAAAAACTCATGTTTCCTCAATCTCACAAGGTCTAT
>NW_016226109.1:0-1355 GCF_001687245.7 Rhagoletis zephyria
TTGTTGATTTAAAATTGAAAATGATTTCACACTTACACAGCTCTGATCTTGAGCGACATACTGCATCCCATATTCTTGTAGGCTGTTAAAAGGTTGCTGACCAACTCTTCATATTTTTCAGGTTTGTGGTTTCCGAGAAAGTTACGAACAAAATTTCGAAAACAAGTTTAAGGGTTAAGTTTTTCTTCAAACTGTTCATCAGCCAATAGGTCTCTAGTTGGCATCGCTGATTTTTGGGAATTTATGTTTTTTCTGTTTTTTTTTTTTNTTTCACACTTACACAGCTCTGATCTTGAGCGACATACTGCATCCCATATTCTTGTAGGCTGTTAAAAGGTTGCTGACCAACTCTTCATATTTTTCAGGTTTGTGGTTTCCGAGAAAGTTACGAACAAAATTTCGAAAACAAGTTTAAGGGTTAAGTTTTTCTTCAAACTGTTCATCAGCCAATAGGTCTCTAGTTGGCATCGCTGATTTTTGGGAATTTATGTTTTTTCTGTTTTTTTTTTTTATAACGACATTGACTTTTAACAGTTAGTTGAAAAGTTATCAGGATGATTTACATATACTCTGGGCATTTTCTTACGATGTGTAGAAACTACAATCTCAAAAAATGCCGTTTTAATGTCAATAACTTTAATTGATCAGAAGCCCCATTTGGTGAGCAAAATACGCGTAATCACTTCAGTCAATTTTTAAGGAAAAGTGAGGGTAAGTGAATAAAACTAAATGTGAGGTTTATATGCGGTTTGGTAGTAGTATCTGAAAAAATAACTTAATACTATTTAAAAAAAACCACTGTTTATCAGTGTAATTAATTTCAATTGACATTTATTTAACTTTATTGTTACGCAACTTTATTCGCGTCTAAATGTCGCAGCCGCGATATTGGAATCACCCATTTGTTTATAAAACGAAAGTCTTCGCAGTTTTATTGATTTCACACAATATGTTAACTTGATTGATGTTTTTTAAATGGCGACTACATGATTTTGCAATTCGCCGAGATTGACACTAACCGTCAATCAAATGCATTTCTCTTATGCGCACATATATGCATATGTACATATGAATCTGTATATTTACTTTTATGTGTGCAGATTTAGTATATTTTATACTGAGTTTAACTTATTGCTCGACAATTATCCACGTGCATTTCAATGAATTCGATAAATAAATACACACCAAGTCCGTCGGCCCTTTTGGCTGGAATATATGTATGTATGTAACGGGTGATTTTTTTGAGGTTAGGATTTTCAGTAAGTCTATTCATGATGAAATGTCAAAGCATACTGAGCATCTTTCTCTTTGACACCATGTCTGAAATCCCACGTGATCTGTCAAATACTAATGCA
>NW_016226110.1:0-1355 GCF_001687245.7 Rhagoletis zephyria
CACGTAAAGCGAAGCAAAAGTTTTATGTGGCATCAGCTTTACATATATAATTTTTGGTATACATATATATGTATATTTAGTGTGTTTGTATGCAAATTCATACGAAATTTATTTATTTATTGATAAGGCTGAAGCTTTAAGTCGATTTTGTGATTAACCTAAGATCTTAGTGACACGGTAATTACTTGATATAACTAATTTAATTTATAAATACGTAACGAGAAATAGTTAAATTTTTTTATTTAAAAATTACTAAATAAATAATTTCAACGCATTACCAAATCACAAATTCATAAATAAGTTGTATTCTTTACTCAAATGAAAATTTGCAAAGCAGCACGGAGTTGCACTAAGGTAAGAAAAACTACTTACTACTTACTACAAGAACTACTATTGCTATCGCTCCTCATTTTCGTGATTGCCGCTTGAAGCACTTATATTAAGCGATTTAGGCCAACATCACCATAGCAAGCCAGTCGTTACTAGCGGGGCTGGCGCCCATTAAAATCACCGAGCGAAGCTAAATACCTCTCCATCTGGCAGAGAGGGCCTTCAGCTATATACAGATGTATTTGTTAAGCTCGTACAGCGCCTCGTTGCATCCTATTCGCTACTCGCCGTCACAAATGGGTAAAGAGCCATATATCTTTCGTAGCATTTTTCTTACTCTAAGGGATCCCGGCGAAAAAATATGTAAAAATCCACGCTAATCGGTTATAGATCAGGACGGAAATGATGAGAGACGTACATATAAGGGGTCGATTTCATAAAGGACTTGCCCAATCGCCCACTAAGTTCAAAATACTTGTAGACAAGAGCAATTGATCTCAAACATAGCGGCATTGTGCTATCGAAAGCGACTTTGAAGGTCTAAGGCCACAGTGATATGGCCCAAATAGTTTGTGGCGGTGGGCTTCAGTCTTTCTCATGGCCATTATTTAGAAGACTGGTCACATGCTAGTTGGCGCATATCTTGTGGACTGAGCAGAGCGGGCTTGAATTCTGATCAGCAGGCATGCCTTTGTCACACCATAATTTGCATAGAAGTCAGAGTACGAAAACAAACCGAACGTATCACTCTACCCATTCCCACAACAAGTACGAAAAGTTTGTGTTCCTTTGTCATACGATACACAAAACAAAAGGAATGAAAATACAAGTTCAACAGCTTTCTCCAAAAGCTCATATTGTTTTTAACGAATAATTTTTTTTATGTTTTCTTATTGTTTGTCAATTCTGAATTGGTTTAGCTTAAATATCACTCCTACTAACAAAATTTTGGAGTCGCATTCATAAAATTTATACCAAATTTCGCCGAAATTAAGGCTCTTACACAATTTTAACTGACTGTTTTT
>NW_016226112.1:0-1355 GCF_001687245.7 Rhagoletis zephyria
GAGCCAGAACAGTACTCAACACAAAAGCCAGCAACAGCGACGAGAACAGGCCGAAGATAATATTTATGACCGTTCGCAAAATGTACGCAATGTCACCCAGCCTAGTAACACACCCAGACGTCCTGAACAGGATGTCGTCGATAATGCGGAGCCATACGCCCGAGTACCAAACCAACAGAATTTGGTAGAATCCCGTGCCACTGATGAGGCTACTAATGTCGAAACAAAATTTTCATCAGTGAAGAAATCTAGCCGTCGATTCTCAACTGAGACCACCTCTGAAACAATTGAAGAGTTCTCAGACCAGCCACCTTCAACGCAAGCGCCTGGTATTCGTGGCAAACCAAGCAGCCGTTCGCCCACACGAGACTTTTCAACTCAAGGGTTTCCATCAGTAAAGTCGAATAGACCCACTCAGGAATATCCCACGGAACGACCGCATGGCGCACCACAATCGCAAACACCGGATTTTAGCACACATGGGTTTCCTTCCGTAAGGCCAAATAAACCTACCCAGCAGTATGCAAGTGAAAGACCACGTCCTGCCGATGTGGAACAGCAGCCCGGTGCTCAGGTGCCACATGGCTTTCCTGCAGTGGGACCAAATTCCAACATTACTACCACTAAAGATGGAGATATAATAATCGTTAGTTCAGAATCTACACGCAGCTCAAAGTATAAGACCAATGCAGAGCGCATTATCGAAACAGAGGTTGTGGTTGATGGTGATACCAGTGGTCGTCCGCAAAGGCTTACACATCCAGAGCCAACTGCACATCCTGGCCGTGGGTTTCCCGCTGTAAAGGAAACTTCACCTGGCGCCTCTAGCCCACGCAGATCGCAGCCCGGTGAAGATTTCACTACTCACGGCTTTCCATCAGTTAGATCTCCAACAAATAGTTCCCCAGCTGCTAAACCGAACTCGGTGCAGCCTGTGCCCTCTGGCATTGTCAACCAAGATGGCAACGTTACTGTAGTTAGTTCTGAAACAAAGAAAACAATAAAGCATAATACGAACCGGGAACACATTATCGAAACAGAAATTCTAGGTGAAAGTGACCACCACTACTCGCCGGCAGGATTACGCCAACCGGACAAAATTACATTCCCTCCCACTCCCCAACCTTCAGATTTTAGCACACATGGTTTTCCTTCGGTAAGGGACTCTGCTCCCACTAATGATGCATATCGCCGCCAAGGTACACCAACTCGCGATCATCCGAGCAGTCCACGCAAGCCTCAACCGTCTGAAGATTTCTCCACACACGGTTTTCCATCTGTAAAGGACTCTACACCGGCAAGAGGGAGTACACCCTCTCGTGACTATCCGAGCAGTCCGCGTCAGCATCATCCCT
>NW_016226113.1:0-224 GCF_001687245.7 Rhagoletis zephyria
GCAGCAGCAGCAGCAGCCGATCGATTACTCTTCTTTTCTGACCTAATTCTCGCGCGTCATTCTCTAAAGTAAAGCAGCATTTCTGTGCATCGTCAGCAGTTTTAATCAAAAAAAAAAGGAAAGAAAACAAAAGAGCACTTACTTTGCGTCCGTTGATGTGCCACGCGAGGCTGATGCTTCGACTGCTGGAGCGCTTGATCTTGTGCTTTCCATTTTGTTTTTCT
>NW_016226113.1:313-1355 GCF_001687245.7 Rhagoletis zephyria
TTGTTTTTCTGCCTGTGAACTGCTCCCCAGCATCAGCGCCGGCACTGTGCAGTTGAGGTCGACCCAGTCGCCCAGCTCGTACTCCTCCTGCAGCCCACTGATGAGGGGTGTGTGCACGTGCAGGGCGTTCAGTTGAACCTCACGGGAGTTGTTCAAAATGGTCGGCAAAAAGCGAGCCGCCATCATCGAGGAGCAGCGAACCGTGAAAGAGGAGCTGGGACTGTGGTGGTGGACGATGTGCTCCGCCTGGAGGGTGAACTCCAGCAGGCTGGTGGTCGACTTTACGACCTNTTCTCTTCCTCTTTCTTTTTCTTTGGAACGTCCAAAACCTCTTCCTTGACATAGTCCTCCGGCACTGGAATGTCATTGATGAACCAGCTAATTTTCGATTTTGGCCGACTGGGACTGCTGGTGCAGCCCAGTGAGACACGATCGCCAATTCCATAAGTTCGCTGGTGGGCAGTGGTCATCTTTGGAGGGCTGGTGGGTGGAACTGGAAAAGAAGAGGTAAAAGAGGTTGTTAGTTATAAAACAAAAAACTTTTGACACTTACTAAAAACGGCGACCGTGATCTGCTGGCGCACCGCCTCAAAGATGCCATCAGCAGTGGCCACACAGCGGTAGCTGCCCTCGGTGTCCAGGTCCACGGAAAGGAGCGTCACCAATGCATCTTCGAATTTGCCTTGATTTCCGCTTGTTTTCCAGCTCTCATTCTCATCCTCGACCAGCAGTCTGACGCCCGGCACCGTCGTCTTATGATGGATGGTCGGCGCTGGCTGAGAGTAAACTAAAGAGGAAAGAGGAGAAGAAAGAGGAGAGGGGTTAATAAATAAAAAGCAAAGTAAATAAAGAGTCCGTTAAATTGCTCATTAGGGTAGAGACAAGAGAGTAGAGTAGAGGAGAGGAGAGGTCAATCCTGACCGGCAAACTTCTGCTAATTAATAATAGCCCCGACCGACCGACCGACTGTGAATGGCCTTGATGAATAAGTGCGCTCTCTTTCTCAGTTTATCATGTGCTTCGCTTCTCTGTCCGATTGGTC
>NW_016226114.1:0-1355 GCF_001687245.7 Rhagoletis zephyria
TCCTTTTTGCAATCTAAACGTTGCATCTTTAACACATGCTTTAACACTCAAAAAATCTGTTTGTTTAGGGCTTCTTTCGGCGGAGTCAGTCCTCCGTGGTGAACTACCAGTGTCCGCGGCAGAAGAACTGCGTCGTCGATCGGGTGAACCGCAACCGGTGCCAGTACTGTCGCCTGCAGAAGTGTCTGGCGCTGGGAATGAGCAGAGATGGTAAGTGCTGCTTAATCATTGATCATCAAATCAACTTGAAACCCCTAACCTTTTTCACCCCCTCTTTTAGCCGTCAAATTCGGTCGCATGTCAAAGAAGCAGCGCGAGAAGGNCCCCCTAACCACCTCCTTTTTCACCCTCTCTTTTAGCCGTCAAATTCGGTCGCATGTCAAAGAAGCAGCGCGAGAAGGTGGAGGACGAGGTGCGCTTCCATCGGGCGCAGCTGGTGCGGCCGGGCTCTGCCGGTTGCTCTCAGGGACAAGGCGGCGGAAACGGAGGCGGAGGCATTGTGACGCCCTCCACGCCCAGCTCCAGCGCCGCCAGCTCTCCAAATGGTCTCAGCGGCCTCTCTGCCTCCGCTTCCACCGGAGGAGTGGGCGGAAACATCTCCATCACCTCACTGCATGGGCAGATTTTGCAGGCGGCGGCAGTGGCCGCAGGCGGCGGCGTCAACCTCAACACCGCATCACTTCTCAACAGCAATTCTTCAGCAGGAGGAGGAGGAGGAGGAGGGAACTCTTCAGCTTCGGCTCAGCTGAGCAATGGTCATCATGGAGGTGGTCCTCACGGCGGCCTGTCTCTAGCAGTGATCACCAATGGTCCGAGCAGTGGAAATGCTAGCTCCTCATCTTCTTCAGCTGCAGTCACGGCGGCCGCCGCCTTCTCCACCACNCCTAGGAGGAGGAGGAGGGAACTCTTCAGCTTCGGCTCAGCTGAGCAATGGTCATCATGGAAGTGGTCCTCACGGCGGCCTGTCTCTAGCAGTGATCACCAATGGTCCGGGCAGTGGAAATGCTAGTTCCTCATCTTCTTCAGCTGCAGTCACGGCGGCCGCCGCCTTCTCCACCACCAACTCGAATGAGACCTCGCCGGACAGTTCGGTGGCGCTGCTCGACCAGCAGCAGCCTCCCCAGCAGCCCTCCTCCTCCAGTCAACATGTATCCTACTCCTCCCTTTCCAATGGGTAAGTCTTATTACTATCCTTTTTTGGGTCATTTTTGGGCTATCAATGAGTGTGTGTGCTAACCTGAATGCCTGACTTCTGCTGATGATGGCCCAGCACCGCTGGGCGACCGTCACCGAGGTTTTTCACTTCTCTTTAGTGATTTGTTTGTCTGCTGGCTGTCCAGTGCTCTTCTACTGCT